>NC_142670.1:16106449-16196449 GCF_964200805.1 Pocillopora damicornis
ATATAGCTCTAGACAGAAATTATCAGGCATACAACCTTATCTAAAAGCCAAATTGGACAGGCCAACGACTAGAATTTCTTCCTCGCGAAGTTTTACACAGTTAAGACCTTACCTTAAGGAAAGAACGATGGCCCCTTTTCGCAGATACCGCCGAATATACTCGTACCTTCGCACAGAATTTTCGCGGGATAAGTTCCCGCGCTTACCTGATGATTGGGACTACTGTCTATTTTATACTGAAAGAGCTCCTCAGTATGGACGCCAGAGAAGTATTATCAAAATATCTACCCAATCGTTTCAAGTGTTAAATGATACTCTTGTATCTCCCGAACATACTGCAGTCGAAATCTCTCTTGAAAACAAGGTCCTTACCGAGCGGCTCACCGGCTTCCATGTTGACTTAGGGTCAAAGGTCTGATCAGTGAAATATAAGTTGGCTAACACAATTTAATTTTGGTACTGTCGTGACAGAACAGATAATCGCTCTTTGCGTCACAAACCAATAAATCTGTAGATCACGAACAAAACATGCTGGGTACAATAACTGTTACTTGATAGTCATGTCACGCACTACAACCAGGCTATCCTCAAATGCCATGACACACTACGGCTTAGCTAAGCCGTTCTTGTCGCTGAATCATTCTACAATTATGAAAATTGCCATTCACGCCATGAATGCGTAGTTATCTCCAAAGAGAAAATTGTGCAAAAGAGTCCTAAATTTACGTAGCTCTCCTAACGCGCAAGCCGCGCGGATCCTCGCGCCTGTTTACATTTTAATTGTTAACGTCAATTAATTTCACGCTCGAAGCCAAACACCTCGCTTTCACTTGCTAATTGAGCCCTCTCGCTTTACTTTGACAAGCCTATGGATCATTTTACGCATCCCTGGTGAGAATTCTTTTCTTGAGCAAAGCTCGTCATGTTATAGCACAATTTAAGACCAGTTTACAAATTAAACAAAGTCAAGGTCAGTTAATGTATTGGGTATATCATTTCAAGAACTTGTCAATCCAGTCTTTATACAGCTTGGTGAGTTGAACTTGGTCATTTATAAACCACAAAGTTCACATCACAAAATGTGATAAATAGCATTGTAAGTTTGTAATAATGATGATGATAATGACTATGATTATTACTAGCTGACCTGTTTCATGATGTTGCCAATTATCTTCTTGGCTTGTTTATCAGCTGAGGGTAGTGACACAGCTGACCCTGAATCTGTTGCCACCTTTTTGTAGACATCTCTATCTGAGTCAGACAAGTTCCTCCACTTTTCTCCGATGGTGCAAAGACCTTTGCACTTCCACCAGTTTGTTCTGTGGAATAAAAGGACATGATGCATTTTTCAACTTAAAAGGTAAGATGTAAAGCACAAATTTAGCTAGATCAAGAATGGCTACCTTTGTGGAGAAACTCCCTTGTGAAAGCATTAAAGCCACTTTGTTTCCTCACTAGTTTCTTTTCTGTCCTCTTGTGTCCATCAAGCACTCTGGAACCACTACTACACTTCGCATTGTGGTTGTTTATCCAGTGCTGACCAGAAAAAAAGTAATGTTTCACACTAAAAGAAAAAACCAAGAAAAGTAAAATTCTAACTGGTTTACCAGTTTGACAAACAAGAAAACTTTGAACTAACTGTCACTGACAACACACATGCAGTCACAGGTACTTTAGGGCTGACACTCAAAAAGTGAACTTTGAAACACTTTATGATGATAAATTCATATTATCAACTCAGTAAATAAAACAGAATTTTCTTGCTATATTTCCCCACAAATGCAGCACCACAGGTTCTTTAGATACTTTCTCTCTTTATTCAATTGGAAAAATATATTTTCCAGTTACTTTATGACATTGATATGACTTAAAACAGTTAGATGACATTGTACAGTAGCTAAAAAGGCTATTGAAAAAAGGAAACTGTTATTATATGCTCTAATCTGCAAAGTCTGGGAGGAGAGGTCTGTGCATGCAGTCCCATAAAATTAAAGTTCTGAGCTTCTTCAAGATCTCTAAAAGTATTTCTTTTTGTATCTCTATTGTGTGGTACAAATACCACATCAATTTTGTCTATCTTAAAATACTGAAAAAGATGCAAAATAACAAATAAAAACAAATTGAAAGATAGAGAGACACAGAGAGAGGAGAGGGAGAGAGAGGAAAAAAATAGCGATAGCTAATGCATAAAAAACATGTAAATCTAAAGCACCCCAATGACTTTTGTTTCATTTGCTAGTTGCTGGCTCGAATAACATTTGAAAGTTATCAGAAGTCAACTGTGAATATGACCTTCTGCATTAACATCCTAGTATGTAATACCTTATTCAAAACACTTAGTTCAATCGGATTTTACTGTATTAATATATAAGACAAAACTTATGTAGGAAACACATAAGGTGCAAAGAAAGGGAAATACTAAAGCATGGCCTGACCAAAAACCCCCTTAACACAAACTAAAACCAATATGTACACCTGAAAACAAACTAAAAGGATCCAAAGTCATCTTAAACCGTTTGAAACCATCTAAAACCATATAAACCCATCTTAAATCATTTGACCCATGTAAAATAATTTGGCAACCATCTTGAATCTACTAAAACCATTCAGAACCATCTTAAACTATCTGGAACCATTTATAACCTTCTTAAAACATCTAGAATGATGTGGAACCATTTGAAACCATCTGGAGGCATCTGCATCCATCTACAACCAACTCAAGCCATCTACAACCAACTCAAACCATCTACAACCACCTCAAACCATCTGCAACTAACTCAAACCATCCACAACCAACTAAAACTATCTAAAGCCATGTACAAGCAACTGAAACCATCTTAAAACCATCCTAGGGGCCTGTTTACATGAAGGTTGGGGGACTCCACCTAGGTGAGGTAACCTGCCTATCCATATAATCTCTTACTTTATCTTGATCATGTTTATATGATAGGCAGGGTGACCTGCTTAGGAGAATGTCTCCCAACAGGGATGGCAATTTGCCATGTAAAAATCCCAAGGTGGGTCAATGTATCTTGCTGTGGTGCTAGAGTTCCTGAGGTTGTAAGATTGTACATTAACACAAGTTATTTCTCAACCACAGGTAGGCAGGTTACCTCAACTTCCAAGGGTCCCCCACCTTTATGTAACCAGGCCCTAAACCATCTTAAACCATCTTAAACAATCTACAAGCAAACCATCTTAAACCATCTAAAACTACCTCAGTGCAACCATCTAAAACCACCTTTGCACAACCAACTAAAACTACCTAATTGCAACCATCTAAAAACCACCTCAGTACAACCATCTAAAAACCACCTCAGTACAACCACCTAAAACTATCTTAGTACAAACATCTAAAGACCACCTCAGTACAACCACCTAAAACTACCTCAGTACAACCATCTAAAACCACCTCAGTACAACCACCTAAAACTACCTCAGTGCAACCATCTAAAACCACCAAAAATCAAAGAAATATTATCTTAGCTCGAGATGGAGATAGTAGGCTGGTTTAAGAGGCCAGCTGTAGATGAATGATTCAGACTATCATTGTGCTCGACAAATAGGAGTTACAAAGGCCATCATTGTTCCTATAATTTCCTTACGGAAAACTAAATTACAGTCGATCTCATTTTTCAATTGACAACTTGAGTCAAAGAGCACAAAATTGCACAAATGTATCAACAAATGTCTAACAATGGCACCCAGTTAATTACATTTTCATGTGAAGTAAGAGAACTTTCATTCAGTACAAGAAAGCGGTACGAAACGTGTGAAGTGGTCCCAAAAATTGAAATTGATTACAGAGGTCTCCAGAGGAGCAAACTATCAATGCGTTACTCAGAGAACTCTCTTAGTCGATCGTAGGTAGTTTTAGATGGTTTTCACAGGAAAAAATGGCAGATTCCCATATTGGTAATTAAATGGGATATTAATGGGTTTCTAAAATAATCCCAAGAAAAACCCAAACATTGCCTAAATTGGGAATGTGAGACTGTTCCCAATGTCCATCTTGTTGGGTATTGTAGATTCCCATTTTTGGGTATTCTACAATATCCCAGAATCGGAAATCGCCTTCAAAAATGGGATTTTCATGGGAAACAAAAAGGGAATTTATAGCAATTTCCACTTTCCAAATTGGGAATTCAAATTGTTTTGTTGGGTTATTTGAAAATTACCAATTAAAACCCAAGCATAACTTGAAATGGGAATTCAAAATATATTAGTCCCAATTTCTACAATTGTTTGGGATTATTGAATTCCCAATTTTTTAATATTTTCAGCTCTTCCACCATTGGGAGCTCTGATTTTTATCAAATAGGCCTTCCTTGGAACTGAAGCTATACCAACAGTAGTAATTTATAATTGTAAGATAAACCTTCCTTAAACAAAAGATTTCGCATCAAACTTCTCACATATTACATTGCTAATAATAGCTGAGACAAGCTAATTCAATATATATAAGAATTCCAGTATGTTTGAGGATGGTTTTTAGTACATATTGATTTGTCTACAAGGTAAGGATGAAACCCTCTCTGTGTAAGCCAAGAAGTAATGTAACTCCAACTTTCCATTTTATTAGGACAATGCTGCACAAAGCAGATATGTTGCCATTAAAAGTATTACAATAAAACAATATATTTTATAACAATGCAATAATAAGTAGCTTATATATATATAATTGGCTTTCTGCATCAACTAGTGTTGAAAAAACATCATGAGGGCTGTCAAATGCTAAGTATAACTAGGCCAGTGATGTGAAGTCAGTTGACAATAAAACAATACAAATTTTACAACTATAGTCTTGAAGTTTATTATAAATCTGAATACATGATCAATAGTGGAGTCCTAAATTTGCTATCAGAAACATTTGAGAAATCTGGCATGCTTAAGGATCAATGACCTGCCAACTGACTCCATACCACACAAAGCAGTTATCCAAAGATAGATGTTGAAAGATCTGGAGCTGGCTGAACATGGTGTGTATTACTAAAGCCAGCTATAATTCAACTTTGTCAAGATGTAGAAATCAACTCAATGTATTCCTTACATATCACTATACTTTGGTTCAAGTGCATGCACAAAAATGAATGATATATAAGGTTAATTAATATGTGCAATATTATTGCAATATGTTTTAACACAACATTATAGGCAAATACTCAAACGTACCTGCCAGTTAAGATTTCTGGTCTGCAATGCAGCTTACTCTTAAAAATGAATCAACTTCAAGTTTATGTCAATGTTAATTTGAAAGTGTACTTTTCCTGGACCACCATCGATCAGTGGTACATTAATGTACCTAGGGTTAATATTCAACTTTAACAACAAACAGCTGGGCTCAAAATAGTAGGCTGCCAATGACTAAGCCAAAATGCAGACAAAATTTCAGAGCTATGACAAGTAAAGTAACCCTGAAGCATCAAATTAAACTGATCTTTGATTTTTTTTCTTTTCTCCTTGCCATAAATATGGATTCATTCTTTGGCAGTGTTTCAAAATATAACTGGTGGGTGATTTTTTTCCATCTTCCATAAACAAAAAGACAAGGGAAAATGCCAGACAGCTGTTTTTCTACTTTAAGCCCAATAACCTGTGAAAACTATATCAATGGTGCATGCACAAGTAATTTCAATCTACAAGAACTACAAATGAAACTTCTGTTAGGGTACCAACTGTTTTCCCTGGGTAATTTTTGGTGAAATACAATGCAACCTCATCTGCTTTCCCATAAATAAAATATGTTCCACTGTTTGTATCAGCATGGAAATGGGTATCTATAACCAAGTCTTTACCAGTGCCATCACTTACAATTAAGACTGACTTTTTATGGCAAATAAAAACAGAAAAATGTTGCCCTCTTTGCAGGGAAAACTGAGTAAGATTAAAACCCAAAGTGCATGAAAAAGGATCAGTTGAAGGCGATAACTAAACAGGTTTCGTTTCTGAAATGTGCATATGTTTCTCTAGGCTTGTTTCATATATTTCCCCCACATCATGAACATCAAGAAGTATGCCCGGTTTATCAACATATCTATCATATATACTATTCCCTTCAGAAATCGCTCCTGCTACAGCAGAATGCCACTTATTACAAAGCCTTCCATGATGTAGCAGTAACAGCTTACAAGATTTTGATGCCAATTCAGCAAGAAATATAGAGATAATCGTACATGCACTACTTCCTCTTCTTCCTCCTAGTTTTCCTTGGCTTAACTGTTCCTTGGTAGTCCAAATAAGAACTAAAAAGAAAAGTCCTATTTCAGCCACTCTTTTATATCTGATACAATGTCCTTATCAGAAGACACGGTTACATCGCTGAATGTCAAATTGGCCAAGTTGCAATTTTCTAACTCATTAACAACTACATATTCCTTGTCAATAAATGCTTGAGCAAGAAGCTTTAATTTGTTACTTATGGCTTAGATTTCCCTCTGACCCCAGCAACTTTAAGATAACCGCAAGCTGGTAGGATCTGGGTGTGTAGTTTTACATCTTTCATTTTTGTTTCTTCAAATACTGCCATTGTGATGACTTCAACACTTTTAACTGAGAGTTTATTGCACGAACTCTGATCCACTGAAAACAACAATGCAAGAAACAACCGGAACTTAATCTCTCGCTATAGAAAAATTAAACTTATCAAAAGAAATAAAACAAAAATTATGTCATTGTGTAGTTCCAGAAAATCTTCATACTCCCCCTACAGAAGGGATTGGAAATTCCTGGGAGGGGTGGGGGGTTGGGGTGGGGTGCTCAAAGTCCAAAAAATTTAAAGAAATGTATCAAGTTTAATTGGACTTTCCAGAGGGGTGGGGGTTCTTGTAAAAGAATCCCTTTTGTGGGGGAGGTATGAATATTTTATGGAACTACACATTACCCTTTAAATTTATAATTGACGACTACCATTTGTGCCTGATCCTTCTTCAGAGTTATCCTCAGCATTGCTTGACCTGGAATCTTCAGTGTCACTCTGATTATCTGACTTGTGATCACTTTTGTGCCTTTTCATCTGTGAGCACAGCGGGCTCCCTTCACCTTCACTTGTACTGTCGCTTGACTTCCTTTTATCCTAAATAGATGTGTTCAATATAGTACATGTGAGAGAACAACTCTGCACATAAACACACAAAAAAATGTATGCTGTTAAGGGTAGCTTCCTCTTTTCTAAATAAGTTAATATGGAGGGGGGTCCTTTGTTTAAACATACTTCCTCATAATTGTATCTGAGGGTGACCATCCTCCTTCTTTCATTGAGCACTGACATTGTATGTGACCAGATACCCTCTGCAATTAAACACATGATGGAAGTTTGAAACATTGTAATAATAAATTTGTTAGAAGCGAAAACAACTTATCTACATGTAGCTACAGTGTACCTTCTCCAAAGTTAACTTCTTCAATTGATAATGAATTGGCCAGTCGCTTCACTAACTTGTCTAGTCCTTTTCTTCCCTCTGGATCTCTTCTAAATGTTGGAATACTATTACCAGGAAACACATTTTCTGTGGCCCTACGGATGCGTGTTCGTCTAATGAATAAAAAAAAAGTTAGTAGGATGTAGCTTTAAAACAGTAATAAATGCAGCAGTATTAATTCTTGAGGCAAGGAGTATTGGATGATATTTAGCAGTGTCAAAATACCCTAGAAAGAGCAAGAAGATAAATAGTCTTAAAAATACCACCACATACAAGCTTCAAGTACCATGATTTCCATGTGCAAATGAACAGATATTGAACATCTATTGGTCTGATTTGACCCAACACTAAGCAAATGCCTGTTGTTATTATCTTCACAGTCGGAGACTAAACGCCTTGCAAAATATTTTTTCTTCACATTTCACTGAAAACATTCATTTTCTATGACAGTGATACTATAGTTACATCATGCTTACACTGTTAGGTAAATTGACTTTGTAGCAGGATCAAGAGATCTGATATCTGGAAGGGTTAGTTTTCCTTTTTGTCTGCCATCCAGCTGTTTACCCGCCACAGAAGTACAAGCATTTACAGATCCTCTTTTAGTGACTAGTAAAAAAGAAGAAAGAAAAAAAAAGAGAAAGGAGAGAACCATGTGAGGACATCGACAATGCAAGCTACATATAATACAAGCATGAAATTCAGTTACTAGTAGAAACCCATGCCATGAGAAAAATAAAGAAAACGTTTTAAAATTACTCTGGAATAATCACTTTCAGAGCGGGAAAAGCCACGTGACACCATGAAGCCCGCGAGAACTTCACTGACAGATGTATTGGAAACTGAAAAGAAAGCATTTCTCCCAGTTAATCCTTTGTGATCAAATGCTAAATTTTTCGCCTAGTGGGGCTAAAGAAGCTTACGGATTATAAATGTTTCACAGAAACCATTTTTCTCCCTGTGTCTGCCTCACAGTAAGCTTAATCTAAAATATTTAAGCTCAATTGTACTAACCTAGTTTCTAAACAGATGAAGAAAACTTTTCTTTCTTCCCAATAGTGTTAAGGCCAAGCCCTTCCATCGAGTTGTCGTTTAGAATGCGTTGGGAGAGTAAAGTAGTTCCGGTTATTTCCTCTTCCACAAATCTCTTGGCAATGCTCTCATCGTTGAAGTAGCTCATGACCCACCCCTTGACTTCCTCGCACGTCCACTCTGAAGTTTTGAAAAAACACTGCTGTCAATCGGGAATTACAGAAGAGAATCATTTTGCATTAATTTCGAAATTGAAAACTAAACGACAACTTACCAGAGACATTTATATCTGAAACAATAACATCATCACTTTTTCCTTCCAGCAAACTGGCGGGAAAGGGAAGCTGTTCTGGTCTAACTTTTTGTTTCTGTGTATATCTTCGTAGGCTGTCGTTTTCACTTGATGCATCATCAGTGTCTCCACTTTCAGGGCTGTCCATTTGGGATGAGAAACAATCGTCGGGAGAGGAAAGTCTTGGTGTTAGAAAAGCACGAGAACGACTCTCACTGTGTTCGCCCAGCATTTCCTCTAACTGAATGCTAAAAAAAGCGCGCGAGAATGCTTTTTGTAATATATTACCTCTCTTGAGTGGCTAATTTCCCCGCCTCTGTTCTTTGGACGTTTCTTATTGGTGGCGTTTAGTCATGTTTTCGGTAATTTACATCTCCGCTGATATTTCCACCGTCGGTTCAATTTCAATAAGGCGGATGAGCGCGCACGATCGAGTGTTACAGGAAAAAGTTCTGTGCATAATTCGAAATGTTGCTCATGCATCATTCGAAAGGCAAGGGAAACCCTCTTTTAACTTAAGAGGCAATCAAGGAAAACTCGAGATTTGACAAATTATGGCGTTTTGCGTGGATACAACCTGGGAAATTTGTATTTGTATCTGCGAGGATTCCCAGCCAGAGCATGTTCATTATGCTTGCAACGATTGCAACGGCATGCCTGTCTCAAGAGCGACCGCATTCAGACATCGTAAGCGTGAACATAGCAGTTCAAGGAAATATAGGCTTGCACGAAGAGGAAATAGAAGGCCTTGAGGAGTCATCATCTAGTAAAGTTTTACAAGCCGTGGACCAAGATCAAGAGATGTTTGAGTACTCAGACACGTTCGTGGATAGTCTCGATTCTGGTACTCCTGAAGAAAACGAATCGAATGAATTACACGTTCATGCAGGTGATGTAGACCCAACCAGAACAATAACTGAGCAAATAATAGATGTAATTCTTGATGCTCTACAATTGCAGCTTGAACTAAAATTGTCAAACATTGGATTTGATCATATCTTGGACTGGGGAAAG
This sequence comes from Pocillopora damicornis, assembly GCF_964200805.1. Taxonomy (NCBI): domain Eukaryota; kingdom Metazoa; phylum Cnidaria; class Anthozoa; order Scleractinia; family Pocilloporidae; genus Pocillopora; species Pocillopora damicornis. The sequence goes on from NC_142670.1 coordinate 16,116,206, forward strand.
AAACTATTCATGATGGGATTTAGTGAGCAGTATCAACATTTGTGGCCAAAATGTTGAAAAGATGCAGAGGTACTTTTGCATTCTGTCAGCTACAGGGATGCTAAAAAGTACATAATTTGCCTTGCTGAGAGCCACAGATGTCACTTCGGTTTAATGTCATCCGAAGATAATTTATGTCCTCACTGTAACAAAAAGGGAACTATTCCTTACTACTATCTTGGCTTAGGTCCTAAGATTAACCTCTGGGCAAGTGATCCTATGTTTTGCCAAAAAATGCTGTCACACTGGTTTGAAAAGGATCATTGGTCTAGACAAGAAAATCAAGATGGTTGGGGTTTCACAGGCAAAAGTGAGATATGGGATGGAAGACGTTTCTCAGAGCTTCAGTGGTTTTGGAATCCTGAGGAAGAGTGGCAATTACCTGCCAAATGTGATAATTGTGGTGGGTTGTCTCAGTCCAAGATATCAATTCTTCTCCTGATGGAAGTGATGGACAAAAGCTGGTAACCTGTTATCCAGAAAGCAACAGGAGATCCAAGAAACTTAACGTACATTCTTCATTGGGATGGATTTCAGCCATTTGATGGTAAATACAATCATGGCTCTGGAGCTATTGAAGTTCAGATAGCTAATATGTCCAAGGAAGACAGAAAAAGACAATCTGAGATATTTGTTGTCGGTTTTGTGCCTGTGTATTTGCTGCCAGAAAGAAGGCCGATAGCTCTGGATCCATTTTTGTCGCCTCTTTTTGACGAAATTGAAGATGGATTTATCAATGGCATCGCAGTTGATAATTATAGCTTTACATTGCCAAACTTCCCTTCTGGGCCTGCAAAATTAAGGCATCTTATTTTGTGTGTTACTGGGGACCATGTTGCTATTTGTGAGGTTTGTAAGGGAATTTTCTGTGGAAAAAACCCTTGTCGACGCTACAAATGTGGAAGTATCTTGGACCCTGGTAGTAATCACTATTACTATGGAAATTACCAAAAATCAACAAGGTATCCATGGCCAAAAAGAAACATTCATGATGAAGTTGAAACATTGCAATTAATTGAACAGGAAGAAAGAAGAACTGTAGCTCAGGAAATGGCAAAAGAATCAGGATTTACTGGTTTGTCTGTGCTTCATCGTCTCCATGCATTATATGGTTTTGATTACCGCAAACACTGTGTTTTTGATGTTATGCACACGGTTGCTCTTGGAGTTGTAAGAAATAACCTTAATTTCCTTCCATCTAATCAACTTTTGGATCAGAAAGTACTTCAAGAAAGACTATTTAAAGTGCCCTGGACTGCAGAATTTCTTTCTTCTCGATATCCGAGCAGGCTTTCAAGAATAGGGTACTGGAAAGCTAGAGACTTTCAAAAGTTTGCATTCCACATCTCGGAAGTAGTTTTGGGAGGCCTTGTTTCGGAAGAACATTTTGAAACCTGGGAATGTTTAGCGAGAATTGTTGAGTATCTGTATTGTCAGGGAAGAAATGGCTGGACCATTGACTCCACAGCAATTTTTCACGAAACTGTTTTAAGATATAATATTCTACTTGAAGAAAGCCAGGGATTAACTTACTGTCATGCTGTCAATCATAACCTGACACACATTAAAGAGGATGTGATAAACTTTGGTCCTCCAGATAACTTTTGGTGCTACAACTTTGAGCGTGCAGTTGGTCGCTATATTGCAATATCAACCAACTTCAAAAATATTGAAATAACTTTTGCGAGGGCAGAGTTGCGTAGAGAAGTTCTTAAGGTGTGTTCTTCCTTGAAAGCGCAAGGAAACTCTTCTGCAGAAACTGTTTCTTATCCAAAGGAGGCACACTATGGATCTCTTGCTGAATTGGAAAATGCCAAACAGCATTTCAGTGATGAAGCAAATCACCTGGCCAAAATTAACCGTATACTAGTTGGAGCATTAAAACCTGTTCATTTGTTTGAAGAAGTGCAAAGGAATTTCATCCTTGCTCAATTTGGCCAGGATCAAGGTATAACAGGTGAAAGCTTTAGTGATGTGGCACAAGAATGTCGTAGTATCTATTTCACCAGTGTTAATGGCAACAAAGGAATGCTTTATAGATTAGGTGAAAACATAATTGTTTCTGCTGAAGATGGCAATGAATGTGTTTTAACTATTACTCAGCTGCTAAGGACAAACGTAAGCCACGAATATCATTTATTTGTTGTTGGAGATTGCTTCCAGGCAGTGATCTATAACTTTAAAAAGCAACTCCACCAATGGAGCAAGAGAGCCTTAGTAAGGCCATCAAGTACTGAAAAGATTGTCCATACTTCTAAAATCCAGCAGAAGGTTATTCTTTTTCCAGATCCAGAAAATCTTAATGATCCAAGCATTTACATTTGTATCGACTTTCAGAGACAGTGCTTTCCACTCTCCAGTGTTATTGTTCCCTGTTATCCTGAAGTGGGTGATATGTTACTCACAAAGGGTGATGACCCAGACCCATGGAGAGCAGTGGTGTTAGCAGTTCAGGAAAGGACTCAAACTGTCCAGGTGCAGTTTTATATACCCCATCCTCGTTGGGGTAGGCAGTCAGGTCTCTGGGTTCGTGAAGGTACACGCCCTCAGCAAGTACACTTCAAAAGTATACTTGGCAGATCTGCAGGAAATTGGCAGAGTAATGGACGAATGTTTAAAGAACTCTAAGGGACATTGCTGCTGTTTCCTTGAAAGGATTCATGTTCAGGCAATCAGTCATCATCTTGATACGGGTATTAACTTTTAATAACTGATGATAAGAATGCAGATCTGGGTAAATACGTTTTATAGTTTACACAGCAAAAAATGTATAGGCAAATGACTTGACCATGATTTTGATATGCCCAAGACATTCTTCAATAATTCAAAGTCAACATATCATTTTTCAGGGTTTTAAATTTCAAACAATGTTATAATTTGGAACTCTCTTGATTTTTATGTCATAGTCAAGTCAAGTCAAGTCAAGTTCCAAATATGCAAACACATTGTAATTGCCATGCATTTTTGTACACGTATTGATGCAATTCCCAGCTGTTGGACATAAACCTGAAAGAAGTTTCCACCAATTTTCTAAAGTCTGCAACACTATTCCCAATGTTGGGTTTTAAAAATGGGAAATTTATTGAAATTCTTGTGTAATACCCAGGATTGGGGTTTCAGTTTGGGAAATAGTCTTAAAAGTCCCACTAAATTCCCAAGATTGGTACACTGCTTTTCAAGTAATAACCAATATTGGGTTTTACATTGGGAGTTTCTTTATTATTCCCAATTTTGGGAATTTGTACTTTTTCCTGTAACAAAATCCTAACTAATTCCCAATCTTGGCATATACTTTCCCACGTAATACCCAATGCTGGGTTTTTACTTTGGGAATTTCATGCAAATTCCCATGTAATACCCGTTATTGGGATTTAACTTTGGGAATTTCTTAGAAATTCCCAATTTGGGAATCAGATATTTTTTCCTGTGTTAATTACGTGGTTTAAGATGGTTTGTCTGTTTTTAGGTGGTTTCAGGTAGTTTAAAATGCTTTTAGGTGGCTTAAGATCGTTTTTGTGGTTTCTCGTCGTTCCATGTTATTTCTATTTAGATGGAGAGAAAGTACAACACATGCTTCATTTAATTTCTTTCGACATCAAACGGCTTTCACATCATTTGTGAAAGGCTATAACTATGGACAACGCAGAATTAGGACTAAACTGGCCGGCGAAAACCTTACACTGTAACTTCACATAAAGCCTGTGTGTAATAAAATTAGAAAAATGCTCGAAAGATGTCCTCAGATCGCAATTAAATCAACGTGGTTTGTAACAGAGTAGGTCAAAAGATCACAAAAATTGAATTACAGTAACTTCAAACGGCCTGAAACTCTTAACAACATACATACATGAAATTTAGTACAGGAAATTAATTATCCTGGTGCCTGGGATAAAATGAGTGTTAATCAAGGCCGTGAGAGCTTAAACTACCTTCACTTGGTCTTCCGAAATGCCGACTCTTGTGGCACATGCACGAATTTTGTCGCACATCGCTTTCTTGGTGGAAGTCATTCCCTCGTTGAAAAACGTGCTCAGCACTTCCTTTTGTTCTTCCGAATAAACTAATCGGGACTGCCTTTCCACTGTAAAGTAAAAAGGTCAGACGTGCAATAACCTAATGATCCACGTTGTGCAGGGATACAAAGACCAAGCAGTGGGGTCAGCGAAGCGTGCTGAGCAGGGCACTAATATTTAATCCCATACGTCACAGGTTCACGATAGGTAAATAGGCCCTACTTTGACCGCTTGTATGCGTTAATTTGATACTAATTAAATCCGCATGTAAGCGGTTAATTATGAGCGAATCGGGTGCTTTAAGAGCGCGATATATCCTGGGCACTAAGTGGTTGGCTCAACTTGGTTACAAAGCGGAAATGAATTGGGCTAAAACCGGAAGTTGAGAATCACTTATCTTTGTGATACGTTCTAGCAGACAAACAAACAAACAGACCGTACAGCTTTCTGAAAAACGTTTACGAAATTCTGCGAAACCCAAAATATAGGAAACTCATGAAGGTTAGTTGTTTTAAGTTTTGTAAGTTGTCAATTAGTTGCGAAATTTATTCTCCTCAGAGCAGGATTTCGCCTGTCCAGAGGTAAAACCGAGAGAAAACTGAAACAAGGTTTTAACAGCTGAAAAACTTTTTCTGGTGGCATGGTCCATCGAATAAATGCCACGATTACAGTAAACCTGGTGTGAAATGCTTGCGTGGCACAAAACTTTTTAACCTGACTTTGTTTACCCGGATATTGAATTTATGAACGACTCGTCACAATATCGCGACATTGATATCTGTTGTAATTAAGCCTGTCTCATTATTGGCCATCTGGCGCAAACAGCGCCCTCTTTTCTTCTAATTCTGGTCATCAGATGCTCACTGGCTAACCATTTCAAAATATCCGGAAGCGATAGGTAATAGTTTTCTGTCTCAAAAGCTGACCATTTTTGAAGTCCTGAGTCATCATTCTTTCGTTTAAAATAATTGTAAAAATTACCTTTAAAGCGAGGGAAACCTCAAAACAAATATTAGTTTGGTGAGATAGAATAATTGAAACGGGAAAAATTTTTACCCTAAACGGATTGAGGTCGGCAGAGGATTAAGAAGATTGACTCGAACTGCAAATGGAAGACTTGATTATAAAAAAAGTTATTGATCAAATTATTCACAACGGGTTTACCTTAAAGTGCATGGCGGCGAAAAATGAATACTCGCGAATTCATTACAACGCAACTTCCTTACTGATTGTGATGTTAAGTGCTCATGAAATTAAGGTTTATCCCCTTAACGGCTAGTGGACCAAGGATACATGCAAAACTAGCACTGCCCGTGTTTCACTCTGTTTGGGGCGATCTTCTTAAGCTGTCTTTCAGCTGTAGCCTACGCATGCCTCGCTCTCCTTGTCGACAAAGAATCTCAGCCGTTAAGTCACCCTGTGTAGTGCAATCAGTAAACATTTTAACAATTCATGACGTAATTATAGGTAAAGTAATTTGTAATTTTTTGTGTATAAATTTAGTTCCATGATCAACATTTATGTCTTCCCTTTAGAAGCAGCCTCGCTGTTTTTAAATGCTTCTAAAAAAAATTACGTTATTTTGAGTTTATTCATAGGTTTTTTTCTCCTTTTTGAATTTTTTTCTACTCATGTTTCGTGCCGTAGACGTGTGGAGATTTTACATAAATGATGAGCGTAAATACGCGTGGCTTCGAGTTTAATCATAAAGCTTTAAGATTATCATCCCAACTGTGTCAACTACAAATTGCGCGAATAGGCTAAAGGGTTATTAACCGGCCTAATTTGTGGCTTAATCGACTGTTTCAACTCGAAACTGTCCGACTTTACCCGTTCGATCAAAAACACTTGTAATCTGACAGGCCAATTGGGACAGTTAGGCTGCCAATGAAAATTAAGCACTTAACACCATCAACTACCTAGTAAACGCTAACCGATCAAAACGAAGAAACGCTCTTTCGTGAGCAGGTGGAGAGGTCCACATTGAAACAAACATGGGTGGAATTAACTGGCCCGATAACTGTTATTCAGTGTCTATAAAAATGGTAAGTGCTCTTACAAGAAATTTTCTATAACTGAGTTTCTTGAATTTTGTTAATGACCCCATGAATTGGTAATCAGACTTCGCGTCGCACAATTTAGGCGTAAAGGTCCTCGTAATTTCAAATTAGCCTCAAGATACGTGCTCCTCTCAGTTCTACTACCATTACTTATTATTATAGTCCACTTACCATTTATAATTTATAGTTTATTACAATGTGCGAGAACTTTCATTTTAAAAGGCGTCAGCTCTTACATTACAAAGTGCTACCAGTACTATTACAAAATGCGTCTGCCTTTTTTATCACAGAGTGCTATGAGTATTAGTATGAAATGCAACAGCTTTTTTACATCAAAGTGCGAAAGTCAAGTTTTATTACAAAGTGCGTTAGTTTTTTTATTAAAAAGTGCGACGTCAAGTGTTATTTCAAGTGCGCTTGATATCTTAGTGCGACGATCGCACAAAGTACGAAGGAACAAACCAAAGGCTTTGGACTTTCCTCACTGCATTCACATTTTTTTCCCTCTATATTCAGTTCCTATTTTTAATCAGGTAGGTATACCACCTGGTATATTTTGTTAGAGCATTCTCTTCAACTTTTAAGTTCGTTTAAACTGTTTCAAATATCATCTGTTGTCTATTTTGGATTGGAGACATACACATTGCCTTTAATTCGTATCATCGAAGAAGAAGAAGAAGGAAAATACATTAACCCAGATTTTTATATCCACCCAAGATATTATCTTATGAAATGTGGCATACTTGTGAGAGCGTGGTACAGTGTTAAAGTAAACAATCCAGATAATACTCTAAGACTTTCCCAATAAAAATAATACATTCATTGTCTCTTGCCAGTCACCAATTTTTTTTCCCTTTATACTTATATTTGGCATATAGTTTTCATCTCATGCAATTAAGTTTTACTTCTTAGAAGCTTTAGAAAGAGATGCAGTCTTGTGATTTTTATATTCGTCTGTTTGTTGAACGTGGATTTTTTATCACACAAGAATAGGCTCCGCGATATAGCTAATTAGGCTGCAAAACGGTCACTTATCACAATTGTCTCACTCAGTATTTCCTTTTTTTGAGTTTTTTTGGCTCCCCATATCTTACAGAAGAAGCCATCTGCCGAGGTTGCATTTATTGACAAAGAATCGAACTAAAAATGTTCGCTTCCCAATTCTTGCGCTGCTATTTCGGCAAAGAGAACGCCTTCCTTCCCTAGATAGGGTAGGAACTATTTCTGTGGTAATGTCCTGCGCTTCAAAGTTATGAATAACGGCATTTCCGATACAAACTGAATCTAGTAATCATGTTATATCACTGTTTGTTCGCCATTTTCCATGTGTTTGTTTTGAGTCTTCATTAAAATGGTGGGGAAATGGGAAAGTGGGAATTGGCTCATATTTGAAAGATCAGCAGGAGACGGGTTCAAGTTGCCGTCGATTGCATCCCTACCATTTGAGACAGTCCTCGCGCATATTGATAGTGGTCGGAAATGGTGATTGCAGCCAACAAACAACAACAACTCTTTAAGAATCTTGGATCGCAAATTATTTTTGGGTTTTCATGATAAATTGTATGTGGAAACAGCGATCTGATCAGTATTTATATTTGTTTTTCCGATTACAACAGTTTTCCAATAATGATTTATTAAAAAAAATTACTTTTCAAAATATGTTCTAGGATTTCAATATCCCTTATCAGATTTCAAGAAAGTAAGCAAGATTTGAATAGTACGTGTTTTCTCAACAAGCGGAAGACTGGTTTAAGTTAGAATCGATAACAAATCGATACTAGCACTATCGATTGAGGTTTTGCGGTAGCGATTTCCAACTAGTTATCACAAACGATCGGTGGTGTCACAGACGATTGTCATCGTTACAATGGCTGTATTTTGAAAATGACACAAGCCATAAAGGTTTTATACTATCGACTGATAATTAAACCTATGACTGATATTTGGTTATCGATCTGCCTCGGAACACCAGTGATTTATAATTAGCGATTTTAATTGGAGTCTTATGACGACGTTTGGCGCAATAACCCAAACCATTGAGGTCCACCACTAACGACTGACCATTTTTGAACGGAAGCTAAATTGATTTACGATCACGATTTGTTGTTAGCTCAAGCGATTGATATTTTGGCACTAAAGATTGAGTTTTATTCCTAGCGATTGACATTTTTGGCACAAACGGCTCCCCATATATACTGAATCTCGTTCAGCGATGGCTATCTTATCCGACTTAATATTTACTCACCGGACCGAAGCTAATTTTGTGTATCCCATCCGTTGATCTCTAGAAATGAAAATACTTTACCATCTACTCATCAAACAGATAAAGTCATATTCGTAAATCAGTATCGACCCGGGAGGGAATGATCCAGGAAAATGTTCATTTAAGTGTGGCAATGCGATTCTATCTTAAAATTCCCCCAAGTCAAAAATATTAAAATGTCTTCGTTCAGTTCGATCAGAGGTTTTATGAGATTTTAATGGTGTTCATCGCCAAAGGTTATAGAGTCAGAAAACTTAGGAAAGAAAACGGCCAATAGTTGAGTCTTTAACAAGCCAAGACAGCTTCTTTCCCTCTCCGTTCATTTCGAAACACTCAATAACATCATCATCTTTTAAGAACAAATCGTAGCCACCTGTCAAACTTCTAAACGTAGCGAAGTCTATAAGAGTGCAAAAACTGAAATAGGGAATACAAACACACGCTTATTAAAAATTAACTCGTAGAAGTAAGACAAAACTAGCCTGAGATACGTGTTACAGACCCTAAGATACGATAGAAAAACGGAGGTACAAGCTAACATTAGTAGGCCCCTATGGATTGTGCCAGTAAAAGTAGCATATTATGCTACTATCATTGCCAAATCATGCTCAAAATTATGCTGGTTTTTGGAAAATTACCGGTAGGCTACCTTTTACCTCTTCGTATGACGTTGGTCAAACTTTGAGGTTTTGGTATGGAAGGAAAACCCTCTCACCCGTTCGATTCTGCGACAATTAGGTTTGCTTCTTTCCCCAAAGTCGTGCTATTTTTTGCTGATCGAATATCTGAGGATGAGTACATAGGTCAATATTTTTTCTTAATTAAATGGAGTACTGAAGATAATTCAAAATGGCGTGTATCGTCATGCCTTAACACTTCTTTAAAAGAAAATTTGCTTAAATTATATTTTTATCATATTCTGCAGTTATTAAGCTTTCTTTTGAGGTATGGTTTGCTATGATTTTAATGAAATTAGCGAGCGTACGAATTTTTTCCTGAAGGACAGCCACGAAGGTGTAAACCAAAACTGCCCACACAATCCGAGAAGACAAATCTATCGGTGCAAATCAACAATGTCAAGGTCCATGCGCTTAGTCGGTGGATAGGGATGACCGCGGGCTCATTTGCGAACACCGACGGCTAATCGGAGAAAATATCAAATGTTTCCTCATAGTTTTGATCCTCACAAATAAATTTTAAAACAAGTTAAGAACTACAAGATCTGTTATCTGTAACTGAAATCATCCCGCCGTACATTTGATCAACTTCATGAACCAATGAAAGTGCGTGTGTATTTTATCTATTTACAAACATAGAGATAATTGTATAGATTATGAAATGTCTAGATGACGTCTGGTTAGATATAGATAGATAGACAGATAGCAAGAAAGATAGACATAGGAATTTTTCTAGTTCTACCTTCGCTATTGCAATAACGCCATCCATTCCCCTGATATCCAGGGAAACATATGCAGACATATGAACCAATTGTGTTAACACACCGAGCGTTTTAATGGCATGAATATAATCCCGTTTGACACTCGTTCACATCTATAAAAGGATCAGTACATGCCCGACTTAATCACTCGCAAAAACAATCTTTCTAGAGAAATTAGTGTCTTTCTTATTGTGAGTGTGCGTTTGTGCACTTTTCTTACAGCAGTGAACGGAAGCAGCTAAGTTATTGTGTTAGCTTGGCTAACATTCCACCTGAATTTCTATCGAGGTGTCAGGAGTTTTTCCTCATAGGCATCGCTTAGTTGCCAAGGGCAGAACAGCAGCAGTTTTTGTTCCATGTGGAAAGAGGGTAATGGAATAGTATTTGGTAGAGTCAATATTTCAGTAGGTGAAGCTTAGGGTCTATATGCAATTAATTTTTGCAGCTAAACGCAGAAAAATCAATGAATTCCATTTGAAGACAGCCGTCATTGTGGACAGGTAGCTGGTGAATACAGGAATTGAAGAGCGTGTTGAAATGTGGTCTTACAGTAAATGGGAGCATTGAATTCAGCGAATAGTGATAGGAGTTAAACATTTTCGTCGGCCTGGTTCTTAAACATGTAATTTATATTCCACATCTTACCTGAACAATACCAACCGTTCCCTTGAAATCCACGCTCACATTCACAGTCGTACGAGCCGATTGGCGTTTGAAGCGCAAGAATATGATCCCGTTATACACTCGTTTGTATCTGTCGAGGTTAGATTTAAATTTCATTTCATTTTTCTAATGATTGAGTCCAACCTAATCGCCCTAACTGACGATTTCTACGAATTTCAGTCAAATTCGTCAAAGCGAAATCAGCCCGGCAGATTTGACGATTTTGACGAATTTTCGCCATCTCGCCATTTCATGTAGCCATTTCCGTTACTGCACGCATTTCTAGACATATCTTTAAAAACGAAGTCAGAAAACAAGAGATAACAGCCAGATTCGAAATAATGACTATATATACTTTTACCCCAATCATACCAAATTGAAGCTCAAACATGTTTAAAAGATGTTTTGTTAAACGCGGTTTTGAATTTGTTTTCTTAATTATAGAAGCTGCCTAAAACCAATTGTGTCGACTTCAAATATACAAGTTAGAGACGATTTGAAACCAATGGGAAATTCAGTTTTTCAGTGTTTCTGATTTTCCTTTAGTTAAACCCGTTTTAACTTTACATGTTTGGCTGGCAGGAATGGGGACAAATAGCCAAAATCTGAGGAAACGAGTCTACATCGTAACGTATGTTAACCTATTGTAGTGTAGTACTACTCAAATTTGACTGGCTGTAAAAGTATTTATATATATACCTGAGCATTTGTATAGACCATCTCCTGAATATCCATGCACACATTCACAATCGTAAGAGCCTTGTGTATTAATGCATCTTGATTTGAATGACAGGAATATGATCCAAGTTGACACTCGTTTATGTCTGTTCAAGACAAAATCGATGTAATATAGTATCTAGCTACATTGAATTAAAAAATCCCGTTTCCCCTTTCTCTCTCTTTGTCCATCGCGTTCTTTCCTATTTCACTCGGAATGCTGTTTTCTTTTGTGTTGTTTTTTTCTTTTTTTTTTAAGGAAAAGAAAAGAAAGTTTACCTCGTGTTTTATATGGCATGGTTGGATTTCCCGTAAATAAAAACAAGACGAGTACCTTCATTTTCAAATTAACTATGTCTTTGTTTGTTTCTTTTCTTTATTTTTAGCTGTCGGTACCTTTTTTTACTGTTTTGTTGTTATCTTGTTTGACTGTTTCTTGTTTTGTTAATGATTTGTGTTGGTTTTGTTGTTGTTGTTGATGTTTTTCCTTTTTTTGTCTCCTCCTACTCAAGCACCCCTGATTTGGAGATGACCGGGAAGGAGTCAGATACTTTCATTGAAAGCGTTTTTGGCAGCCTATATAAGAAATGCCGCCTCATCAGTTTGAACGTGGTTTTGCCCAAAGTAGCCGCTCAGTATGACCGGGCTCTCTGATCAGGTTTTAGGAGTTATCATTAAAAGAGGGGCATCTATTGATGAAAGGCTCTCTCAGCTCATTGTTTCTTGTCTGTGACGACGGCTGTAGAATACAGTAGTGTGATGCTTTTTTGCATGATTTATTTCAAAATTACCAGCACATGTGGCACGACCATCCCCCAAATATCCGGATAAACATCTAAATTCTTAGGAGCCTTGTGTGTTCACGCACTGAGCTTGTGCATGACAGGAATGAGACTGGAATGCAAACGACCTTAGATTGAGAACAGTGAAGGCTTCGTCGTTCATTCTTATATCTGGGCGAGTGGCGTGAAGGGGGGGGGGGTGACGTGTCATCAGCTGATTGGCGATATCAAACACACGTAAAAAAGTACGAAATTTTTTCACCTGTGTTGTCACGGCTTTTCTCAACGCTGGAAATCCTCGTATAACACAGTAGTTTGTATGATAAATAAAATTTGTTAATTTTTCATCGGCATAACGATTGGAAAACGATAAACCTTTATGTAAAGGCATGTTGCCTCTCATATCGGCTAGAAAACATTTCAACCCAGATATTCTCAAAGGGTATTTATGCTGCTTGAACTAGTGTTTACTATTACTCAAAATGTGCCCATTGTATTCATTCCAACCGCCACACCAAGAACTCGTGTTGAAAACTTGTCAAAGCCCTTACTTTTACTTTATCTTACCATTCCGGGGAGATGGAAAACTTAGACTCATTTCCCATAACATTTCCCTACTTAGCACCCCAAAAAAGTGGTAGTGAAGTACGCGAAGTCTAGACAGTCTCCCTCTTCGAAGGTATATCCAGTGGGGCATACACAAGTAAAGGAACCATAGCTGTTCACGCAAGTCGCACCTGCTGGACAGGAGTCAGCGAAATATTGGCACTCATGAAAAGAGATAATAATAACAGCAATGATCATAATAATAGTAACTCTAGTTTAGGTAACCTCATGTTGACGAGAAGGCAAGATACTAATCAAAAGCAATGCATCTATGTACAATAACTAAATATGAATATGAAATCGATCCTCGCAGTTATGAACACTACTTAAGTAGCAGTAGTAGTAGTAGTGATAATAAGGTCTGAAAAGAAAAATTCACGCCTGTATGGGATTTGAACTCATGACCTCTCCGATACCGGTGCAGCGCTTTACAGCCCGCACAGGCCTGAATTTTTTTCAGGCTTTATTTCTACTACTACTTAAGTTCTGTTCATAACTGCGAGGGTCGCCTCCATATTCGCTTCTTCAGCCGCAGTTCACATATATGATTTTCAATAAGTATATATGTTTAACATATTTGGACGAAAAGTAATTCTGATCAATATATCAAAAAATATACCGTGTTTGCACAATATTACTTTCCTTCGAGCAAAAAAAGTAACACTAGATCTTTTTGTAACCCCATTTATACCAGTTTTCTTGTTTTCTTGATTGAGGGCTAAGACTCAAGAACCCACCGAGATATAGCAAGGGGCTTTTGGTCCAGTGAACACCAACCTTTCTTACAAGTGAATCCGTGGCATTCGGTACAATTTACGTCATTCCGAGTAAACTCGTTAAGGAAACCATGAGTGTGAACACAGTCTTGGTTGTGCAAATTGTTTGGTTGTCGTTCTGCCCAGTAATGGAAGTCTAAAGTGGTCTTATCGCTCCAAACGAACGAACCTTCGGTGGAATTATCAGACATACCTAGCCACGATTGAGCACTACCGTGTAGACTTTGAACAAATACGTTTTCTTCTTGGCTGTGTATGCTGGGAAGATTTGCGTCCAAGGAAGCACATGTCTCCTGACTACTTTCCCACGAGTCACAAGAGAAGACTTTTCTATAGCAATACCCATTGTAATACGTCCAATCGTCCTGACATATGTCTTCTAAAATGAAGTGAATAAAATTAGATGAATACTATGACTGTGCTGATTTACTTGAAGGCTGCCTCTGTTTTTCTTTCGTATATCCACACGCATTAAAAATTTGGTCAGTCCGGGCCATAACCATTTCTGGATACTTGATGACGTCACCAACATGAATGTCGTAGTTGGACATCGAGGAAACTCAATCATTACTTTATTCGAGCCCTAGCGACGTAGTTCCCTACCCATATCCCATGAAACCTTGCAAAATTACAGAAGACAAGCAATTACACACAACAAGCAAAGAACTGATGGTGATCGCGATGACGTGAAGGAAAAATTCAGATGAAAAGTCGGGTGGAGGTCCATGTTGCGAAGGGCTCGATCGAGGAATAACCTCTATTTAGTTGAGGTTTTCAGGTATGCAACATTTTTTTTTGATTCCTAAAAAAAATATTTTAAAAAACTAGAATAAATTTGCGTCAAAATTGTCAAAATTCCAATCGAGTGCACGAGGTTTTTGCTCGAGTGCACAAATGTTGAAAGTCTGTTAGTGTGCAAACTACCAGACGGATTCCTTTGTTCAGATCCATCGGAGTATCGTGTAAACCATAAATTTTAACCATACGTTGTGGCCGGCCAATTTAAAGTGAAAGGACAATTATTTATCGGACCTTTGTAAGCCTACATTGTGAATTTCAGATCAAGCCAACAGCATGGATGAACACATTCAGTATCTCGAGACACTTTGTCGTCTTTGTGGTAAAAATCTGCCACGGACCTGGGTCAGTGCTATAAACAAAGTATATTTTAAATCGGAGCTCTGGATGAAATTTCAAATCAATGTCGATCTTGACATCAGAGAGATTCATTCAGCCAAGGCGAATGCACACTAAAAGATAATTTCAGGAAACCACGGATCTAACACATAAATGTGATTATCTAGTGAGTAAGTTCTCCTTCGGGCAAACATAAAACAAAGAGGTATTCGTTCACTGAGCTCTCACATCTTCTGGTATCGTATCCGGGAAATGTGCCATAAGAGCGGCATGAAGATGAAAATAAAGAAATCACATTGGTGGAAAGCCTTGCCGAAGTGTCTCTATTACAGCATTCCGGAAACAAAGGTTGGAGTTTAACTACACGAACTGATGAGAGTGAAATTTTCGTCTAAAACCATAAGGGACTTGTCTGTAATTGTGAAACTCGTTTAGAAACACCGCTCGTGCTTTCACATTTTGCAGTGATTACCTAAACAAACTTTCTATACAGGGTGTTCAAATCAGAGGGTAATTGTGAAGGACATATTATTGCTGACTAAAAGCTGTAGGACCGAATTTGTAGTGTTCTGAGACCTAGATTCTCCCGCGAATCCATCAATAGCGCGCAAAATACCTTGTATGATTCTCTTGCATTGAATTCGATCATGTGTATTCGTCTTAATATAGATTGTGACTACTTGATTTTATTTTATCCCACTCATGTATTTATTGGCGATTATTTTCCAGGTATCATAATTTCAAGATCAAAGTTCCACGTGGAACACCGCTTGTTATTCAAAGTGAAGACGACAACACGTATGACTCGCATGCACTGGCTTGCCTTCTTCCACGAGAAATGGAACGCATTCCAGAGGCTCTACGAGAATTCCAGATTTTCAGCAGATCGCAGAGAAAGACCTACACTTTAGGAGATGTCAAAGGGCAGCAGATCGGCATGGTTCAGCACTTTCTAAACATACAGCTGCATTCTTTGCTTCGATGTGGCAAAATAACCAGGAATTGAAGGGTAAGTTACTGTTTTCTTGCTTTACTGTAACTTTTTCGTAAAGACTTGATGGACTGAAATTGATAATGTCTATTTAAAATCGGAGAGAAGCAAGATATTGTCTTTCCTCGACCTATACTGGAGAGAAATGAAATTTTCCCGATTCCGCGATCTCACACCTCACTCGTCCCAATTGTTATCAATGCGCGTTATTTGGTTCAACCTTATTCAATTGGTTTTCTTGTAACCCAAAATAGGGAAATCAACGGAGAACGGACAGTAACATCGAGGCCAAGCTCTACCCTGAAGTTCTCCAGATACAAACAGGCTGGCGGAGGAGCTTTTATTCCTGTGACGCTCGTGGTGGAAGGACCACAGTGTTACAAAGGATTTGTGCTAGAAAGAATCCGCTTTACTCTTCTAGAATGCAAGAATGTCGAGGACATGCATGTTGAATGTTTGAAATAAACGAATATTTTTAAAGGTATCTTACGTCCAGTCCTTATTAGCGAATTTTTTTTCAGCTTACTACCGCATTACAACATGGCCGCCACAAAAAAAAAATCAGCTTCTTCTTGTTTCCAGCACCTCTCGGCCAAATTTGCTTTGTTTTGGTTTTGATCTCACCCAATCGCAAAGCTCGAAACCGATATCCAGAAATGGTTATGGCCCGAACTGGTTTAAAAGACGTAGTTTGATGCTACTCTGGTTTACAGATTTAATGAATGTAACGGAAGAAGTTACAATTCATAGACCCAACGTTTCGACACTCCTGTCTAGTACCTTCATCAGGGGTGCTCTAAACGCTGCAACAAGAGGTCCTTTTATATGGTTACTAATTAGCGGCCTTTTTTTCTGACGAGGTGTAAATAGGCGTCAGGAAGCAAACCGCCATCGTCACGATTTAAAGGAGCGTGGGCGGAGTTAATATGCCAAGCCTTTAAACAAAGGCGCTGGTGGTAACGCCGATTAGTGGTGATAATTTTAGAATTATCCCACCCAATTGAATGGTTAGTTAGGCATGTATGCTCCAATAAAGCTGAATTTTCCTTTTTGCAAAGGAAAACCGCGTTTTGGTGCTCTTTTAACCGTGTACCAAATTGACGTTTGGTCTGTCCGATGTATTCGTTGTCACAGTCATTGCAAGGAATAGAATAAATGGCGTCGGTTCGCTGTTCTTTCGTGACAGGATCCTCAGGTTTTGCGAAAATATGCCCCAAAGTCTGAAAAGGTTTTTGAGCAACTTTAACGCCTTTGTTTGGAGGCTTGGCATATTAATTCTGCCCACGCTCCTTTAAATCGTGACGAGGGCGGTTTGCTTCCTGACGTTGGGTTTATGAATTGTAACTTCTTCGGTTACATTCATTAAATCTGTAAAGCAGAGTAGCATCAAACTATGTCTGATTGTCCACCTGGTTGCCGAGTGAGCTTTAATATATTTTGGTTTAAAAGACTTTGCCAATAAAATGAATTACATGTTCATGTTTTAAGGAGTGCAGCTATCGTCGAAAGACTTTTAAAAGCCACTGACTTGAAATTAGATGCTGAGCTTCTGAGCGGAAATCGCGTTAGTGGAGGCACAACAGCTAACTATCTCTTTTAGACGAACTAAACTATTTGAACAGGAAAAAGCACTAGTTACGAGATGGATATACCTTTAAATTGCTTACATAGGAACAATCCGTTCGTTGGTGACGCGGTGGAAATCAGTTGCAGATTTGTTATCTACGTGCTCGCTATATCATCGCCTTAACTAAACATCCCTGCTCCCTGATAAACTTAAATGAAAGCCAGAAAGGGCGAATAGGTCGAGGTCAGCTTTCAGGTTTAAGCTTATCTGTGAAAGTTACACAAGTTTAACAAGGATCGAATCATTTTTATAGCTTTTCAAAGAAGAAATACCATTAAAAAAGCACAAAATAAAGGACAACCTCGTAATTAAATAAATAAAGGGGTTAAGTATCTAAAGAAACTGTGGCGCTGCGTCGGTGGAAGAGTAGAGCAGGTAACGTAATGTTAACTACTGAGTTGAAAACGTGCATTGACCATCGTAAAGGGTAAAAAAAGCTGACGTTTGGAGCGTTAGCCCTACGTCAGAGCGATTGATTTCGATCGCTCTGACAAAAGGCTAACCCTCCAAACGTCAGCTTTTTTCGTCCTTTACGGTGGCCAATTTATGTTTTTAACTCAGTTGTTAACACTAAATTACTCGTAGTTAAACATGCACTAACTGAAGTCCAAATCAATTTAACAGCAGAAAGGCGAGGGTGTTCCTTCCCCCCCCCCCCCCAGACAACAATGAACACAGATGTCAAAACTTCCTATGAAACTTTGATTACTTGAACATGAGAGCAAAGTTATTTTTATTATTTTACAAAATTTGCCAATACTCCATTACCTGGCAACACTGCGTAGGATACGGTAAGAGGATCAAAGCGTTGAATGAAAAGTTCTTTGAAACAAATTCTAAAACTTGTGTTGGTAATAAACTGCAAAGAAAAAACTTAAAATAAAAATAATGATAATAAACGCAAGGTAATAGAGAAATCTGCTGTAGAACTTCTTCACTCTTTCTGAAATGGCCATAGCCCTACCTCTACCCAGCTTTCGATTCCATTGCATTCTGCAGCGGTAGAGTCCTGTCCACTGGTGGAATGCTTTGCAGCAAGCAGAACTATCGGCGGTTTTGTGTAGTTCTGAGTAAATTCCATGTCCTGAAAAGTTACAGGCGAATTTTCTTCCATAGCAGGAGAGAAAAATCTAAATTACTTTGTAATTGCGCTTATCTTTACTTCTTAACGAGTACTGTGATTGGTTGATTCTTGGTGACGTGCCCCTGATCAAATTCAAATGTATCCTGACCGGAAAATTCCTCCTGTGGGAGCACCTTGATATGCAATCCAATCAACCGAAGCAAAACTCTCTGCAGGGTAGTCATTTCTTCCTGCTCGAGTGACACAGGCTGTAAACTGAGTTGTGTTAACGCTTTCAACCCAAGCTGCAACAGCTTCGTGAACAAAAGAAGCATACGAATAACTGACATGGTTAACTGTGAGTTGCACGTGTATTTTACTGTGTAGGTAGAACACGAACCCATGAAAGTTAAAAGTCTCGCACTGATCCTCTGCCCAAATTGGAATGTTCTGGAATTCATGTCTTCCTGTCTGAAACGGAAAACCTACAACGAAAATGTTAAAGCTGGTAAGTGAAGTGTATGGTAAGTTTGAAATCGAGAAAATAGAGGTATTTTCATAAAATAATCACCCAGTCTTCGTTAAAATTTCTCATCGCTTGAAAATCCCTGCTCCCCTCGTCCTCTAGGCTCGATTTGCGAGGCTTTCTCGTGTCTTCACTCCTCTCGAGAAGGGGGGCTTCAGGGGAGGGGGGAGGCAAAGGAACGCGGGCTCATATTCCTTAACAGCGGCTGGTAATCGAGGCTAGCCGTCCCTATGCTCCCATCAACTATATGCAGGAAAGTCTTTTTCCGGTGCATCATTCGCATCAAGAATATGAAGTGGCAACTGTTAGGGATACCTGTGCAGCTTCCTGGATGATAGATGGTAAAGTTTGCATCTGTATCACACATCTCTTTATTTAGAAGGCACAATTTGGAGAATGTTCTGCCATTAAAAGCACAGACCTTTTCTTCGTAAGAAGGGCTGCTTGTGTTACATTGGCAAGTGTATTCGTATGGAGATATTGCCACACAATGAGTAAATTTCTCGCATTCTATACCTATGCAAGGATGAAGATCTAAAAGACAAAAATATATGTTGATGCAAACAAAAACAAAAAAAACCAAAAAAAAAAAAAGACGAGACTGATCTTCGTTGGAGAATCAATCAATTGATTTAGGGTCATAAACGAGATGTCAAATACTTGAGGTTACCTCCGATGACCAAGTAATTTACAGTCACATTGTGTCGCGGGCCACCATGACCAGTGTCATCTATTATACATACGCGAAAGTGGAAGGTCCTCAGCTGCTTGTAAAGGAAAATTTAAAGTTGAGTAAACAAGCGAATAGGTACATGTATGATGGATAATTGAAGAAGAGAGAAGCAAATACATAGGTAATTAAAATAAAGTACCTTAAAAAGTCAGCGGGGGCTTTGTGCTCACGAAGGAAACTATTTCTCTACCACTTTTGTTGACAAAGAGAAAAAGAGGAATTACGATAGATTTGCGTCGCTTCTATTTCTACTTGCTGTGTGACCTTCGAAATCAAGAATACGACTCTAAGCGTAGACCTTACAAGAAAATGGAATTCCCCTCTGTTGATAATTAGAAACGATACCTCCACAGACTTAGAAATCCATATTTGTGTATTTGAGGTCATAAATATCATTCACGTGTGTAGCTCCAATTGGATTTCTTCGAAACAACAAAGACGATAGAAAATAATGGAAAACGAGTTTTTTTCTTTGCAATTTTTGTCTGCCGATGCGGTAAGAAAAGCACATCTTGTTTTATACGACGAAAATACTTATCCAGCACAATTTAATTTTGAAAGTCTACTAGCACTTAGAGCGACGTAACATGTAGCTGTCTTGAAATTTATTGGATATTATACCTCCAACCAAACACTCAGAAGAGTTTCCTGTGTACACACTGGGTCAGCGTTGTTTGAGTCACGATTGAAAGTAGTGGCTAGTACTAATGGTGGGGAGTAGTATGGACTTGGAAAGCGCACATTCTGAGGGAATAAGTCATAAAAATCTTAAAGTAGTAAGTACTATCAGTAAATCAGTACCGAGTCATTGTTAACTTCCCCTTTCAAGCACACAATCCTCTCTTCCTCTTTGCTTCTCTTCTTCTCTTTTTCCGTTATTCCTTTACTCTCTTCTTCTTATCTTCTCTTCTTCTCTTTTTCCCTTATTCCTTTACTCTCTTCTTCTTATCTTCTCTTCTTCTCCTTCTTCTACTTTTTCTCTTCATTACTCTTACTTTTCTTGATCGTGTTCGTGTTGCATTTTTGTATAAAAGCCGCTATCAAACATACTCAATGAACCCTAATGGAAGCTTTAGAACAATTTTCCTTTTATTTTCATAGAAACTCGTGTGATAAGAATGAATATGCCCCATACCTTGCACACGGCAAAATTAGTTTCAAAAGTTAGTCCATCATTCTCAGAGAACATGACCTCTGACGATACTTTCACTTGCCATGATGATGGATAGTCACCTTGGTACGCCATCCAGGTCTTAAGATCAAATTTAGGAAAACAGTTATAAATAGATAAATAATTGGAATAAAGATAACAAGTATAGTCGTAATATATCATTCTGTTGAGGTATAAACTCAACTCAATTCATGAAACTGCTTCCACATCCGAATGTTGTGTGTAGTGTCTAACTCCAGCAAACAAGGACATAATTTTTACTAACCACAGATAGATTGCTATGAGGTCCGTCAAATTTCCTCCATTCTTGCAAACAAACTTCAAACTGAGTTGTTGAAACGTGCTCGATCCAAACATTCATGGTGTCCTGCATTTGGTTTGTAGTACCATGCTTCACAGTAACGTGAACTTTAGCAAGCGAGGAAAAGGCCTGAAAATGGCAAATGTTGTCATCCCGAGTTACATTACTCGACATGTTATAATTGAATGAAAATGATTAATCTGATAAGCAACCACGAGAAAGGCCCCTTTGTGAACAGTTGTGATGTCGTTACTTCGGCACGCCCTTTCAATTAGCTCAAATGTTTAAGTTTAAAAAAACTATTATACGTAAATTATTTTTATTTTTATTCTCCTTTTTCAAGTTTGCTCTATCTATTTTTAATAAAAGTAGCTGTTAATGGGCTGAGAAAGTTTGACTGTCTAGCTAAACTTCAGCATGATGTCAACATCGTTCTCTTTAGCCGAATTTTTTTTGCTAATTTTCTTAAACATTGCCGGTAAGAAGACGAGAATGTCATCACGGTATGAAAATGATAAAAATAATAAAAGAAATGAAATGAATTTTAAATGACTTCTGATGGTAAAGACGGATACTTCTCGGTTCCCTCCGAATACCACATGATTTACAACCCCCTCCCCCCCCTCCCCCGTAACCCGACCCTCCCCGTTATACGTTGGCATGGATATTGACTATCTCAAGTCCTGAAACAATACACCGATATCACGCACCGCCATTTTTGATCGAGTGCCGCACCAAAACGAGGGTGGACGGGCATGCGGTCATTTGGAGGGTTGCGTTACATGGAGTTTGAGTGGAAATAACTCGCAAACATGGCTCACGATCATTGCTGTGTAAATTACTGTACGAACGACAAACGAAACGAAAGTGGTCAGAATTTGTCGTTTTTCAACTTTTCTAAAAATTCTTCACAGAGATCGAAGTGGATTGCCGCGATAAAGCGAGATGAAGGGACGCTTTTTCAGGTGAGTGTCGAGTCGTGACTACAGCGAGCTGTCAAACGCAGGTGTGCACTTTTGATATATATGTTCGGGAAGTTTTTCGATTTAAGACTCAGTTAGTTCCCGTCTTACTTGCTTCTTACACGTGAATTGCGTACTCGATTCATATCCAGAGGAACTATAGACTCATTACATTAGATTTTGGTCGATTTTGGCCGAAACTGTCAAACGCACATGGCACCGGTTTGTTTGTTTTCATTGACTCGAATATGATTATTAATATTCCATGAGATTTTCCCTTGTTATCAGCGATTTAATTCAGAGTGTTAAACTCGTTTCCTAGATCAAGAAAGGCTCTACTCTAGTGTGTTCTGCTCACTTCAAGCCAAGCGATATGTTTAATACTATAACAGGGCTTATACGTCTGAAACCAGGAGTTGTGCCTTCGCAGTTTCAATGGACAAAGTCCAGCCAAGACCGCCCACAAAATAAACTACAAGAGTTAAAAACTATGGCAGAACAGCAAGAACAAGAGGAGCGACGACAATCTTTTGTCGATTCATTCAAGCAGGATGTCAAAATGGAGGAAGGGGAGACTGCATTAGGAGGCCAGGGAGCCAGTGCTAGTGATGAGCAAATGGAAGAAATGGCTACGGACGAACCGGAAAACGAAAACATAGAACCCGCGGAATTGAGTGCAGTGGAACAAATTGAAATCCTTAAAGCACAAATCAGTGATTTAGAGCAACAGGTGGAAGATCTAAAAGGGACCAGGTTTGGAGCTGAAAACATTTCCAAAGATTCTGAATTGCTGACATTTTACACAGGCTTTGTATCAAAGGAACGATTTGATAGCTTTTATAGCTGGGTTGAACCTTATGCTAAAACCATGATAAAATGGTCCCAGATTCAGCGTGAACGAGGCAAAGAAAACTACAAGCGGAGGCGCAGCAGTGGCAATTTTGCATTGTCACTCTATGACCAACTGTTTTTATTTATGATCAGACTAAGGTTGGGATTGCTGGAGACAGACTTAGGAGTAAGATTCAATATTAGCACAAGTACTGTCAGCAGAATCATTTTAACTTGGGCAAATAACTTGGGCAAATTTTCTGTATACAATGCTTGGCCAAGTGCCAATTTGGTCCACAACTGCTCAGATAAAAAATAGTATGCGTCAGTGCTTCAAAACCACATACCCTAAAACAAGGGTTATCCTAGACTGCACTGAGATCAAAGTCCAAAGGCCTAGCTCTAAGGTTCTGAACTCAGAATTTTAGTCTGCATACAAGTCGCATACCACCCTTAAATGCCTCGTGGGAATAGCTCCTCATAGTGCAGTAACATTTGTAAGTTCTTTATATCAGGGAAGTATATCAGACAAAGAGATAACAAGGCGTAGTGGAATTTTGTTACTTATCGAAGAAGGAAACGAGGTCATGGCAGATAAGGGTTTTCTGATTCAAGATTTATTACAACCCCAAAAAGCTACATTGACAATCCCTCCTTTCCTGTCTAAGACAAAGTCTTTGCAGTTCACCTCAAAAGAAGTAACAGAAACACAAAAAATTGCCCGCCTCCATATTCACGTCGAGCGAGCAATCAGACGAATCAAAGAATACCAAATTTTTGAAAAAGTTTTGCAACTTTCGTTGGCTGGTTCAGTAAACCAAATATGGACAATTTGCTGCCTTCTTACAAACTTTAGAGGGCCACTATATTGAAACTATAACTTGCCTGTTAGTATTGTGTAGTTCCATTACATTTCCTTACCCCCCCAAGAAGATTTTTCTTACCCCCCCCCCCCCCATCTCCCAGCATCTGGAAATGCAATTAACCTTCAAATGTTTCTTTAATGTTTTCCTGCTGTCCTTTGAGGAACATGCCATGTTTGTGGTAGACTTGTTTTTGACATGGCAGGAGGTACACTTTTTAAGCCCAGTTTTCTATAATGCTCAAGGAGGTAAACCAGCCCTATTGCATGGTTACAGAGCCCTGCACCTGCTTCACAGTTGCAGGAGGTACTGGTTATTTTAACTTCGGGAGTCCTTGATATCTCAACCTAAAAAAAATTAAATGGATAAATATGTGCTGTAAATGTGTGTGTGTATGTTTTAAGAATTAACTCGTATGAAAATTACATCAAGCAAAGTTCGAGCTGAGACAAAACTTAAGTATTATAAATAAGCTTACCTGTAACCTCCATGGCTCTTCATTTTTTCTCTGTGATTTGTAGCTTCGAGCTCTAACAATTACTTCTGTATCCTGAGTTTTTACTGAAAGCAAAGTGCGAATATGGAAGTTTAATACACTATAGATTTTGCAAAAGAGATTTCGAATGGCGAATCGTGCAATAAACGAAAAAAAAGCACCATCTAAGATGCTTAAAGAAGAATGCGTAGCGTGAAATCACACCAGTGTTGCAGTTAAATTTGAGACTGAAAGGAAACTTTTACCTTCGACATCGAAGATATACCCTTCGCAGAAGTTACTATAACCACGAGTTACCACCTTCTTCGGGACTTCTCCATCGGTCTCAAGCCATGTCTCGATAAAAGAGGCGTCAAAAAACGGAACATTGCGGAGAGATTTCGACCACGCAGCAGAAAATCCACCTTCAGCCATATTGGCTAAACAAGCATGTCGTCCTGGATGCCCGTCCAGCCTCGTTTTGGTGCGGCCCTCGATCCAAGATGGCGGTGCGTGATATTGGTGTATACGCAGCTGAGATATGAATCATATTACCCGAGCAAATGCAACCTGCTTGCATTTTGCACCAGTGGTAAATATGCTAAAACTAGCCTCTCCATGATGTAAACCTGACTGCGAACCCTGAAACGCAAACCAATCGATGATAGTGGAGTTGCTATCGATGCCTCGGCCCCCTTTTACGAGGCAAGCTTTGAAGTCAGTTGTCGTCACTTCCTCCACCCAAATAAACGCTGGATCATGGACAACATGGGACTCGTTTCCGTGGTTGATCGAAGCAGATAAACGAACGGGCGATCCATCGGAGATGCTGTTGCTAAATGAGACACGCTCGCACTGGAAATCATTATTCCCCACAATTAAGATCACCTCAATTCCAAGAGGAAATATTTACGATAACATGTCTTAACGAGCTTCTGGCAACTTAAACTTTATATTTTGTTTGTTTGTTTGTTTCGTTTTGTTTTGTTTTTTTTTTTATCTATTTTTAGTTTTCGAGGACGCTCGAAGGTCATGAAACATGTCAATGGCCTATTTCCTCGCGGAAAATGTCTTAAATTTGTTATTAGACATTGATATAAGGAGTGTACTTGAACTACATTTAACTTCGTTACTTAACAGTGATTCGAGCATAGAACAGATCCATTTAAAGCTTTCAACAAGTGACGTGACAACTGACCTTCCCTGGAGTGGTAGTTAGAATCGAAAATCACATCTCAAATAACATCAGGTTCTCAGAATTAATGAACTCTATTAGTTTGATCCGATGGCCTCCAAGTGTTTCCATGGGACTATTGAAAGAGAAGCTTTGGAAAATCGACAAAAGATATTGCTTGGCCGGCCTGAAGCAGTGTCATTAAACCAAATCGCTTTTAACATCTTTAAAATCAAACTTAGGCTCTCCGCACAGAATTTTGAGGTGCGATTAAAGATTAACCCCTCCAATATGTCATTGCCAATCATTAAGAATGTTTGGCGTCGTGGCTTATACGGAATCTTCTAGTTGTAGACGTCTATCAAATTAAACCATATAATTTTTCGCACACATAAGATTACCTGACTATTAGGTTTGTTTAGGCTGATAAAATGTACAATCTACCTAGTTATATCATTATTTTGACACAGTGAGAAAGAAACTCGATAGAATGTATTCAAAGTTTGGTACTGGCGGCCGCTTACGCGTGTTTTGAACTGCTCCATATTATTCCTGACTAAAATTTTACCTCCGAGGGAACCCAAAAATAGATGGAGAAAAACAAATTTTTAGTTCTTTCATCGGTATTTTCTCATATTGATTGTCAGAGGCCCTTATATTTCATTCAACGAGAAAGTGAAAGTTCATTGTGTTGTTACTGATTGATGGTGATGATATCGAAAATCTATTCTTGTATATTATGTTTGCGTGTGTAAGGAAATACTTTTGCCCCTGGATAACGGCTTTTTAACATATTAAACTGTAAGGAAATAGCATATCTGAAGAGCTTTATATATCTATAACAGGTTAAAAGGATTCCTATTTATAAGAAAACAGTAAGTTTTGCATTAGGTTGCATTCTCCTTATTTTTCGTATGGTTTTGTGATTAAAAGTAGCGAGTTCATCTAAATAGTGCAGATGTGATTATAGTCATTGTAAAGGGGAATGGACAAAACACTTTTCAACGTTAAAAATAAAGTACAGTGTAACTCGATGCTCCGAAATCACTACCATAATAAATAGCAAGAGTTGGAAACTGTCATAAGAAAAGGAGGAAACGGGAAGCTATCCATGATGATTCATTACAAATAACAAATCTCGATTCTGCGATAAAATACTATTACCAATTTACTATTTAAGTGAGCTATCAGCCAAATGAAAACTCTCCTTATTAAATATTTATTATAGCAGATCATGTCGATATTCTACTTTTGCTATTTCTTTGTTGACTTTCCTAACTAACTCTGCTTGCAACGAGTTGTGCGTTTACGTCCTATCCTATTTTCCGTCACATTCCCCCACTCGCTTCCATTCATGATCTGCCTGGAGAGTTGGAAATGAAGGAGGACATGGAGATACCAGTTCTTGATTAATGCAATGTATCTTTTATGTATTTTTCTCCCTTTACTCCTCTATTTTTTCTTGGCAGTACGAAGCTTCACAGCCACCTGCGACATTTTTGGTTATTCTGATTATTGAATTTGAAAATTTCTGTTTAAAGCCCATGAGAAATGTCATTATTTAAAATTAAATGAAGGCAAGAACGGAAAAGGGTGACTCTGAAGTCTAACCTTTCTTAACCGGAACAGTCTGCAAGCGTAAATTATTAAGGTTTCAGAATCTCACTTTACACTTAATTTAAAAGTCTGAAGAAACCACGTTCTTCTTCTCTTGCTGATGTTGTGAATGTCAGTAGCCTTAGAAGAAGTCGCACATGTGCAAGAATATAACGAGTGCCCATGGAGTAATGGTTTCAAAATAACCTATGTCACGTAACCAAAGAGAAGTTGTCAACATAGCAGGGCTCTTTAAATAGCGCAGAGGGTCTGTCAGACTGACTGACCACTGGCAGCAGAGTATTCTTTTATCTCATTTTATTCATCTATTTATTCATGTGTTGTGTGAATTGTAAATATGATCAATCTTTTAATAAACCATGCTAGCTGGAAAACAGTTATTACGTATAAAGTAAACAGTCGGCGTGGTTTTACTAAGATAAAAATAAGACGGAAGAAACCGCTGAGAAGACTAGTAAATACACAAGAGGAGCCGAGGAGCTGCGTTTGATGGCGCTTTTATTTAAATTCAGCTAACGATGTTGTTTGACCGTCAGTACATAAGGGTCTTAATGGGGTTAACCGTTAGCCGCAAAACGAGAAATAAATTGCCTTAAGGCGAAAATATTGGCAAATTTTAACTGTTAGCCGCAAAAAAAGTTAACCGCAGAAAAAAATATCTGCTGACAACAATGTTATTCACAGATTGGCCAAAATTCCCCTATTCAGTCTAAACTTCCCTGCTTTAAACGCTCCCTTTCCACCGTAATATGTTCCTGGATTGTCTCTATAATCGTATGAATGCGCTCCTCCACGAGCGCCCCAGACTTTGATGAGATAGCTGGTGACTCTTCGAACAGTGAACGTCTCCATTTTACCAAAGTGTTCACTTTTCGAACAACAACTGTGACATATGACCAACAAGTTTGCATTAAAAAGGTAAGATGATATCAACGTGACAATAGACCTTTTTACAGTTCCCGGCCCCATATTGGATTAGTGACCGCGCACACACGATAAAGAGAATGGGTTGACCCGGCGGGTCTTTCAAACAGCTGATCTGGGGCCTTTTTACGTGCTAATGCACTTTTCGATGCGATTTCTCCCTTCAAAATGGTTCTTTAATAAAAGAATATGGAAATTTCGTCGTTAGATGACATTCAGAAACTCGAAGCAAAAGATCTAGGGGGATTTTAAAATCTAATTCAAAATCGACGGGCGGAATTAGAGCCGATTTAGTGTGGAAAGTTTAAGCTTTGCTGATGCGACACGTTCTTCCATCGAGTAGTGGAGAAAACCGAGAACATCTTATGGATGTCCAGGACTTAGAACAAAACCAGAGCGACTTCAAATACGTAGCAACTATGGTAAGGATTTCAGCCCTTGGATGGTCGAGCGATCTGCGTAATTTACCTCAGATTAATTTCATTCAGCTTAAGGATTACCCCGTTGTTTCACGAGAATATCGACACATCGTGTTGAGAGGAACGCATTATAGGAAGTACCACAGAAGTTGTTCAGTATGGCTTAGAAAGCGAGGAAAAGGCTGTAGCCCTCTAGGTAGAGGAGATTTGTTATTGCTGCTGTTGTTGATGTGGTACTTGTTGTTGTGCCATATTCTTCAGTTAAAGTTGTTCCCATTTTTTTTACCTAGATGTATTTTAGTTTACCATTTGTACATTGTATCTTAGGGGAAACTATACAATAGAGCCTGTAGAGCCACTTGATTATAACCCTTCTTTCTATCAACCCATGAGGGAAACTGTAACTAACAGATGTCATAATATTTTGAAACCCATCTGGCCCAGGACAACGTATGCTCGTGATACACTGAAAACCATTTGAGTTCGCTACTCATGGTAATAAATTATTATTAATTTTTAGGTGGCAAGACAAGATTGAAAGAATCAGACCGAAATATTAGACAATTTAAAAACTCCCAAAAGTGACTGAT
Organism: Pocillopora damicornis; assembly: GCF_964200805.1. Lineage (NCBI taxonomy): Eukaryota > Metazoa > Cnidaria > Anthozoa > Scleractinia > Pocilloporidae > Pocillopora > Pocillopora damicornis. The sequence continues at coordinate 16,144,967 of NC_142670.1, forward strand.
TCATGTAAATTCTCCTTATAATATCCAAACACTACCCAGCAAACAGGGCATTGAGTCGTCGTCACGGGTCATCGGAATTTTTTAGAAAAGGATGTTAACCATTTTCGGATCAATATCAGTATCTGGGCAACTGCCCACCTACCCCTCCCCTAACTCAACAACAGTCAATTGACAACAAGTTAAGGCTAATGTTAGGTTAGGGGAGGGGTAGGTGGGCAGTTGCCCAGATACTGATATTGATCCCCATTTTCTTCCGTCTCTCTGGTTAACTGTGTGCCAGTGTTTTGTCCGTTAAGGTGGTGGTGGAATGCATCCATTCGTCGTGTCGTAGGTGATCAACATAGCGTAGCCAAATCGATCTCGTTTGTTTGTAAGTCAAAAGGGCGCGTTCCTCGATGTTCTGCATCACAATTTCTGCCACAACAAGGGAAGCTGAAAACCTCATAGTTGTATCGAGTAAATTTAAAGTGTTTACCGTTGTACGGAAAGTAAGTTGATGTCAGGCAAAGATTCAGTAAGTCTATGATATGTTCTTTCCGTAGAGGTAATGAGTCGGTAGATGTCTGCCTACACTGGAGGCCTATAACCAACACTGCACCGCACTGCAGGTTAATAACCAGTGTAAAGTGTACGCGCGCGTTTTTTTAAGCTGTTGACTGCTGATGTTTCAATTGGTTTCAAATATCAGCCGCTTACGGTTCGTGCAATGAAAGTACCTACAAAAGCGTCACTCGTTTGTGCTAACTTCGGCCAATTTACATCGTCAACTAAGTTGATAGAACCAAAATTATCTTGTCATGTTCCCTCGCTGACGTAGCACCACAGTTTCTATAGAAACCTACCCATCTATATAGATCGAAGCAAAGTTATCTAAGGGCATCCCGATCGAAAAACATACCCAAAGAGCAAGATCATTTTAACAGCTGATCGTTGGCACACTGGCTAACCAATCCAAGATAGTCGGAAGCGGTTCGCAAGTGACGTTCGAAGGCATTTGCATTTGAATTGCAATTATTTGTTTGGTAGTATTTTTTCTGTCCCAAAAGCTGAGCGTTTTTGAAGAGCTGCGTCATCATTCCTTGGTCTGGAATGTATGTAAAAGTTACCTGTAAAGCACGAGAAACCTCAAAACAAATGTTAGTTTGGTAAGATAAAATAATTGAAACGGGAAAAAATTTTACTCTAAATAGGATGAGGTCGGCAAAGAATAAAGAAGATTGACTCGAATTGGAAAGGGAAGTTTCAATTAAAAAAAATATTAACAAAATTATTCACAACGGTCTTACCCAATGTGCATGGAGGCGAAAAATAAATACTCGGAAATTCTTTATTGCGCAATTTCTTTACTGATTGTGATGTTAAGTGCTCGTGAAATTAATTTTATCCCCTTTACGGCCAGTGGAGCAAAGATGCATGCAAAACTGGCCGTGTTTCGCCCTGTTCTGGGCTATCTTCTTAAGCTGTTCTTCTGGTGTAGCCTGCGCATGTCTCGCTATCCTCGTCGACAAGGACTTTCAGCCGTTAAGTCGCACTGCGCAGTGCAATAAGTAAACATTTTAACCTTTTATGACGCAAGTATAGGTTTTTCACCAGGCCAAAAGAAGAGGAGATCTCTATAAAACCGAGATACTCTCCAATTATGGTCTTTATGGGCTGGTAGCTTTTACGGCTAACAGTTATAATGTTGGCTAATTTACGGCTTAAGGTTTATATCTTTCCCCTGGAGTCATCAGAAATATTAAAACAGTTAACCTTTTTTACGGCTAACGATTAAAAATTGTCAATTTTCTCTAACTGCTAATTTTGGCCGTTTTACGGCCAACGGTTGTGTTGGCTCTTACATATCAAGTTCGTAGCCTCTTTCTTATAGAAGAGGTAGACAAATATGCGATTATTTGTGCAAGCAGAGTAACCTTCAATGACTTTTGCGGAAGAATACTAAAAATCCAAATTTGTCACTATTCGCGAAAATCGATACGCTTTTCTAATTTGACTCGTCAATGATTCATAACAGTTCATGTATTGTACTTTGTTATGTATATTTAAATGCTTAGGTTCGGCCCACGTTTTTTTCGATACTGCCTAATAGGATGGAAACAGAAGGATATTCATTCATACATGACACAGATTATAGGCATATTTTGAGCTTTTGAGGTTTTGGTGCGACAAAAAGATCGCCTTCCATTGAATTTTTCATATTTCCTCAGCAACGAAATTTATTTTGGCTGCATCTTCACGGTGGGGAATAGAAACCGATCCCTCAAGATTCTTTTTCTCGATAATGTAAACATCCTTAAGTGTGAAAACAATATTCCGTTGAAAAGCTGTTCAGATATCATCAAAGAGAAAAAAAACGAATCAGACTTAGTTACAAAATAGGAAGAGCAGACAGCTAAAATAATTCAAGGTTAGTTGAATGTTCTCTTTTTGCACTAAAATTTCTAGATGCTTGTTAACTATAGGAATATTTCGGCCTAATTGAGAAAGTGGGGTAATCGAAACGGGTCATTTTACCACTCAGGAGAAAGGGGGAAGAAACTATTTTAACACTGGTGGTTTGAAAACAATCAAAACCTGTTTATTGCGCCAACGACCTCATTGAAAGTAAAAAGAAAGTCGTTGTCAGCGCCTAAATTGCAATGCAGAAGCATCCGAAGTAGCTTACGTATTACAAAAAAAATAGAAATTTCGTGGATATTTTCGGTAGATGTTTTGAATTGGGATGAAATTAAAAGGTGTATTGCGGAAAAAGTAGAGACGTACATTTGTTCCTGCGTTTATGAGAGGCATTTAACAATCAGAGAACGCAAATGCAACTTAGTTTTTCTAAAGAAAAACCACAAGATACAGAAAATGATTCATCGTGTATCGAGTCCGGTCTGCATGGGCAGATAACCTCTACGTTGGGAACTCATAAAAAGGTGTTCTGAATTTCGTTGAATGTGTTCCAGTATGCTCTAAAAAACTCACAAATATTCGGTGTCGCTCACTTAAAAGTTTTAGGCCAGAAATGGTCGGCGCTTAGATATGATGCTGTCAAATGGCAATTTACTGAGAAATTCATAAACGCATTTATTAATTCGAACAGAAAAATTTACTCAATTACTCATGGTAAAGACTTGTAATCAAAATCACTTGAGTCATCAAAATGTCCGTAGCTGCGGTATTGTGCACTATCAAGGCAACTGAGATAATTGACGATTATTGCAAAGATTGCGAGTTTTCAGCGATATTTGACCGTTATCTCAATTTGGAAAAATTCCACAGCAGCTCAGAGATATATTTTACTTAGCTACGCAATGTATGACTGCAGCGTGGCCATGGATCGCTTTCTCCAGGTCTGTGAAACAAAATCATTCATTTCAAAGAATTGTCTAGAGTCCTTCTCAATTCCTGAAACTGATTTCCTTAACCATTGCAGTATTGCTCAATTCAACGCAGAAGTTTCCAGCTCTGTGTTTCTTTTACTTTTAACAGAACAATAAAAGGAGGTAACTAAGATTTTTTTCACATCTCTGGATCAAATGGAGGGTGGAGATATCGATTCCAACAAACTTTTAAATTTAGCGGGAAATTAATTCCAGTTCGGTGCGCCTTTTTTACCAATGATAGTACACGGACCAACTAACCGACATAGTGGGGATATTCTTTCTGGCATTTCCATGGCTAACAATCTGAAAAAAACGGGAAGTAAAGCTGATCTAGAGCTGTGCATCTTTTCCACCAACAGGAGGCCATTTTTTCCGATATCTCAAATTGGAAACATTAATCAGCGACTCAATAAAAAAGTTATATCAATAAAATCGTCACCGAGTTACTCCGAAATGAATCCGCTCTCCCCGTCCGGGGCTTCACGAGGTGTAATTTAAGGGAGTCGCTGTCGAGGGGGAGGAGAGGGTGATTCTGGGTGGAGTATGACTAACTTTCTTTAAGACAAAAAATGATAATTAATTAGTATGATAAAACAAATCAGCCAAATTTTTGTGTAGGCCATTACGCGTGACACGTGATGTCTGAATTTAATTTCGTGTTTGCAGATTTTCTAAGCGAATTCAGACTTGAACACCGTGGTACAGCACACACTGAATAACCCAGTCCACGGAAGGTTCGTTTGCTTATATCCTCTCACCTTTGCTCAATTCCCTTGTATGAGGGTTGAGGTGTTTGCACGGTGAATACAGAATCACAAAAAAAAAGTGATTTTATTTTTTGGAAAAATTACCGTTTCCGGGAGCTAAGAAATACATTTGTTTCATTTTCCTTGGTTCATTAGCCAGTAGTTAAATCCTGGGTGCTTATTAGAGGAGTAATTACGAAAAATTTATTAAAGAGGGTTGACTCGATTAAACGAATGTCCTTTACTGCTGTTCTAAACGATACTTACCATCACTTGTGCAAATATATGAACCCACTGTACTGCTGCAGTAGCTACTGGCCTCACAATAGTACACTGAGTCGTACTCACACTTATCTACATATAGAAAGAGGTGAATTGTTTTTTCGAAAAACGTGGGAAATAATTGAAAATAGGTATTTTATTCCTTTTTTTTTTTAACTTGTACTTCAAGTATAGCGTTTCGCTGTTAGTTACTTTAATTGTATAGCCGAGGTAAAACCAACTTACAAAAGGAATAAAAAAGTGTGAACTCCTGTCACAATGAAACCTCGCCATTCACTATTTTTAACCCTTTTTCTGTCAAATGCACGCATACTCAAATGCATTTAAAGGCGAGTGCGTTTTTTCGGTTTTCATCGGGGGCGAAGTTTTGAGTGCTACGTGAGATATTACCCAGAAACGAATACAAACAACAATAACAGAAAACAGTTAAAACACGATATGTCTTTAAGATCAAGTCTCTAAGGCTCGCTGGTTCAAGTAGTAGACTCTCTGAAGTTTGAAAAATTTAGTCAAACAAAATTCTCGTAGTTCTAGGTGAATGAATTTTTCCTTTTTCCTCGAAAATTTCAGATGGTTACAAATTTTTCTCTTAGAAATTGGTGTTTTTAATTTCATTCTGGTAAAGCGAATAGGAGGCTTTTAATAAATTAAGCCTTAGTTGAGCTAGCCTGGGTTTTATAAAGGTTTGAAATCAGAGGCTTATATAGATTATAAGTTACCTTCTGTTTTCATGTCGCAGTAGGCGAATGTAGCTGTTTCTGTCCAGGGATTATAATAACAGTATTTGCCCCTAAACGCTTGCTCTCCCTCACTCAACGTGATTTCCCCACAGTTTGTAGCAGGAAGTTCAGAAATAGAGCCAAAAGCAGCTGTGTAGAAATGATGAAATAAGATAAGATAAAATAAAAGAAGGAGATAATTTTGCTAAAAAGTATATAGCTAAGCTCGTCCTTCGCATTCCATATCGGAACTTGCACCGAAAGAGAAGCAAGTAGACGTCATTTTTATGAAATGTTTTTAGTCAGTCGGGTGGAGAGTAGATGCAGGAGACGGGGTCTACGGTTTATTGTCCTTATCCGGGAAGACTAGGAGGTCAATGTATTTTCATATTTCATGACAAAGGCAGCACACTCTCCTAAACTATTTTATGACTAGAGTGTTCTGTTCCATTGTTTTGCCTGCTCGATCTTGAGGGCACAATCGTTCTTAGTGTGATACATTATGCTTGAATAACTTTATCTTAAGAAATATACTCTTTTTTCATATTACATATTAGTTAAAAACAAAACAAAACAAAACAAAGCGGAAAAACATAACCAGCAGACTCAAACGATTTGCACCCGAGGATAGATTGTATATATTTCTTTCAATAAGTTCTGACATTGTTTTATGTATGTTCTGACAAGTTCTCAACAGTGATTACAATGTTTACATAACTAAACAATCATAATGCTTACAGAAGAAAAAGTGAGCACAACAAAACGGGAAACTCATGATACTTGCAGTGCCTAAGAGTTTTTACAATACTCAATCACCTAAGAAATATTCGTGAAACCGTCGGTGTGCTAGCCAAAAAAATACAGTACAGTATTGCTTACAATACAACATAACATTGAAACATTCTTTAGAAACTTACCCCCTTTGGAATTTTCACTTCCATCTTCGAGAAGAGCCTTATCTGAAAATAAAATAATGAGAATAAAAACGTTGTTTGTGGTTTGGTTTATTCCCTGGTAAGTTTACCAGATCTCCTGCCAGAAGTTACTATAGTAATCTAACTACATATGCAAATACGGCGAGAGGTTCTAAAAATGACCTTTCACGATTGGAGTACAACTTGAACTGCAATTGAAGTATCTTTAACCAATGTACCGCACTTTCTCTCCGTTTACCGGTGTTATGACCCACACAGGATTTTTGGAGAACACCAGAATGTTTGTAACTCACGAGCCAAAGGTGAATGATTTACAAACTTCTCGGGTCAAAATAAACGTAAAATATCATATACAGGATGTGATGTTTATTCTTCTTTTCGCCACTGACAAAAAAGACATTGCTTCTTAAACAATATTATTGATAAAATACGTTAGAATTGAAGATTGTGAAATAGAGAATAGTACATGGGCGCGCGTAGATATGGAATTTCTCTTGGAGTGTTTAACTCGATAGCTAACGAGTGAGCACAGCGAACGAGAGAGATGTCGAGTTGAACACGAGAAGAAAAATTCCATATCTACAAGCAACCGTCTATTATTTTGTTTATAATATAAACACGATAGCCCTTTACTGAAAAGAAAAGCCGACTTATGAATGAATGAAAATAAATGAATCGACAACCCTGAATAACAATTGTAGAGTGCGTTGGCGCTAACTCTTGAGATGGAAAAATGCGTTGAATATTGATTACAAAAACAACAATGGTCGTAAATTTCAATTTACACAATTCTCATTGATTGACTTTGTCCTTACCGACAGAAGAAATCTTTCAGGTAAACGGCAAAAGTTGGCTAGTGGCAAATCTTCCAGTTGTTGACTTTCATTCTCAGCCGAGAGAAATGGTAACACCAAAGCCACTAAATGTGTAACTTTCAGTTTTTGTCTTAGTATATTGGTTTCCTGCCCCTTCTAAGAAAGTTTGAACCTTACAGTCTGTTAGCGATACGCATATTTTAGTGTTTTACCGGCGTGATTCGAGAAAGTTCCGACAAAAAACTTGTATTGAGAATCGAGAAGGCTTTTGCCGTTCATTCATCAACCTGATCGAGTGGCGCCAATGGCAAGTGCGGCTGATTTGCTGTATCAACACACGTGAAAGAATACGATATTTTTTCACGTGTGTGTTTACGGCTTTTCTCAGAGCCGCAAATCCCTGTATAACACCACAGTTCATGTGATAAAAAAATGTTTCTACATAGCTCTTGTGTGATTAAGTCTCTTAAAAATATTAATAGGAGGTAAAATTAGCTGAAACTGAAAATTTAAAAAAAGCTTAGCTTTACCTAAAAGAATAGTGAAAATAATTTCTAGCAGGAATGACTTACTGCTTTCGCGTTTTTGTGCCAAAATAGAATTTCAGTAAACTGCTTCGTGCGTTTTACAGTTTATTTACGCTTACGGAACACTGTAATGGCCTCCTACGAAATTGCGCAACAGCGTGCGTTTTTATCTTCTTAATATAGTAAAACTTTTCCCTTTTTAATTGTTATAAACAAGCAATCGCATGTTACCAGTCCTTTAAAAGTTGCCTTTATTTAACAAACGAGCGGTTTCTTTCCCCTACCCTGCTATTTCACATCTCTTCATTCAGAATGACAAAACACTAACAGCCTGACTGAACGTTAATAAGAACAAGTGAAGTATACTTACAAACTTGATACGCTTTCTTAATGATATTATATCCGGGCTGAGCTCTTTGATTTCGCTGTCGCTACTGATGAGGGATATTACGCTGGCAATTATCATGCTATGGTATTAATAGAGGTCACTTTGCATGCGCATTGGCGTCCTTTGGCTCTATGAAACTCAGATGGATTTCGCCAGCGTCGAATGCTTTTATGAAGAGCACTTTAAGTGAGAAGTAAATAAAGAAACTACTGTTGATGAATTCCATTAAATTGCCTTAGATGGGGAAGGATTCATCTGGTGGTGACAACAAAGGGATAAAATGAGCCTGCAGAGTTATTATTTTTTGTGCTTACTCAGCCTTTCTCCTTGTTAATCCTTACATCATTGTTTCTTTGTGGTTTGGTAAAATCTACCATTTAAAAAGCGCATACAAGATGTGTTTTCTGTTATTGCTCTTCATAGCATATCATTAGCAGGTCTCAATTTGAATATACAAGTGCGCGGTCTGTATTTTAGTAAGTGGAAAAAAGGTAACGTATATCTGTTTAATAGACCATTTCGTCATACGGTACTAAATGCAAAACTCGATAATTTACCCTTCTACTTTCCCATAATCAAAACTACGTTATTGATTGCTTTGATACTCCCCAATTTTTACTTGAAAGACTTTCCATCTCATTCCATACTTCTAGTGTGGGCAAATAAGGATCTTTCACTTTGACATGACCCTGAGACTGCCTCATAATTGATAACTGACGCTTTCTCTAGCGTCTCCACATCATTATGGTTCGCACGAAGTATTAGAAGTTTCCAAATTCTTATTAGCCAGGTAGGAGGACCAGGCAGGAAAATATCTTCTCTTTTTACTATTCTACTTAAGGCAACACTGCTAATATTTCATTACTTTTGTTGCAACTAATATGCAACTTCTGAAAATGTTAGCATGCTATACACGTTAAACAAGGTAGACCAAAGTCAAGTGTAACTTTCACTCCTAGATCAGTGTTAACCGCCTTCCGAACAACTATGTCCTCCGGGTTTTTGTATATCCCATGTTTTTTAATTTTTTTTGTTTTTTTTTTGAGTTTTCACTCTATTCTAAAGAGCTGAATTGTCTCTGACGCTTAAAAACATTTTCACCAACTCCTTCAGGTTGGATCGCCAATTATTTAGTGTAATTTTGGTTCACTGTAAAACTTACCCATCTTCTTAGCTCAGTCGCAAACTGTAGAAAGCGATTTATGACTCCGGCTCGGGTTGAACTTTAGAAAAATACCCTTAATTAGCCTGCCCACTCGCCGCCTCCCTTCATTTATTTATTTGTAAACGGTAACTGAGTCACCCAAACGTAAAAAGGTGTGAAATCACACTTTCTTTGTTCCCTTCGACTTGCAGACAACATGTTTTCTCTTATATTCATTGCGCCAGTGGCTAAGAGAAGCGAAAAGGGCTCTGGGGACGATAATGAGCCCGAAAAAGATCAAATGACTTGTATAAGTTGTATTTAGCCTAGCAGAGTTTGAATTTAGGAAGAAGCTGCAGTTGTAAGGGTTCACGAGTGTTCGAAAAGTTTTAATCAACATTAAGAGTTGTTTTATTAGAACTATTATGCGTAATTTTTCGCTTGCTTAGTGTCCAGACCTCGCTCTTCTTGTCACAAACTTCCCCACCTCACCCCCTTTAGATGTGTTCAAACTGCAACAATCATTATCACACCCTCCCCCACAAAGGCTGTGTTTGTAACACTCATCGCTTCAGAAGAAATTTGAATTTTGCGCTCAGTGAGCTGGCTACGCACCGGTGATTCCTAACCTTTGTCCTACGAACAATAGAAACCCTTTTCTTCGAACAATAGATAAGGACCTAAAAGGAGCAAAAGCTTGACTTATTGTCCAGCCAAAATCTGAACCAAAAGTTTGATATGATATTGTTTGTAGGTGTTATGCCCGTAAGGACTTCCAACTCGGAACAAGCGTGGTCCTCATCGTTTGTAGCATTTCAAATTTCCCTATATTATCCGCAAATAATAATAATACTAATAAAAATAACTAAAAATCTTCTATATACAACCCGTTTATAATTTTGATGAGAAGTAGGTTTGAATATAAACAACACTTTCACAGGCACAGGTTTAAAATGCATTTATTCCCAGCTGCTTAATTGTGTTTGCAATATTCATTCAGTAACACCTTTCAAACTGTTTATTCATCTTGTGCCAATCCTGAAAAGTTGAAATTGTTTTAAGTGCGTTTACAGGAAACTACTGTGTAACAACTAATAACCATAGGAGGGCTCACCTTTCAGGTAAAGAAATCCGCCAAGATTTCCCTCGACACAAATGTTTTGGTTCATAGCTTACTCAGTAGTAGCGCCCGCATAATCAGTGCCTGAGGCACGGGTTCGAATCCTGTGGAAGCTTGCACCCTTTTAGGCGCCTTCGCTATAATTGCTAAAATTGCATGTCCGCCTGCTAGGATCAAATCTTTGTTTGAATTTCATCCGCAGGTCAAATGAAATTTATGTCTTCAAAGAGAATTGTGATCAGACTGCTGAACATCTTATACTGGCCATATTCAATTGCCAGAAGGGCTTGGGAAACACAAGGGAAGCAATTTTCTTTTTTATTTATTTGTTTTTTCCAGCACTATCTATTCTCCGTCACCTCCTCTTTGCTAACACTTTGAGCAAATTGCGGTTAAGCTGAAAATGTGTACTTCTGACTCTTTTATTCAAGAGCAAGTCAAGTTTAACAACTGGTCTAGACAATTTAGCGATGTAAGTATAACTCTAAAATAGCGTTTGGAGGCGTAATATTGAAGTGAGTGGTACTTGAATACCCCTGAAAAGGTCCTACTCGGTGACTCCTACTCTAACTATCTCGACTTGACTGAATATACAATCAATACAGATTTTTTTAAGCAGTTGGATTTTTTTGGTCGATTCGTCTCACTTATTTTGTCTTTTTTAAAATTACTTTATATGGGTTACATTTGTTGTCAATTTATGGTTGGAATAACTTATTTCCACTTGTTTTAATTGGCTGAGTCAACAAAAAAGGAAGAAACTGACTTAAGTCACCTCAGATTGACTATCTGCTAACGTTTTTGAATATAGCCTATTAGTGTTATTTTGACTTTTTGAATTACTTATATTGAACCAAGAGTAAGGAGGTGAGTTTAACCATTTTTATTAGGTTAAAATATATTCAAGTTACGAGAGAAAGGGAAAATTTGCATTTAATAGACTGATACTAACCTCACTGCTGTGCTCTAAACTATTGCCACTGTTCATGGGAAAAAATTATCCATTTTGAAGAAAGTCTGTATACTGTTGTTATGGTGATTGAAACCAAGGTTTTGATTGATTGATTGATTGGTTTAAACTACAACTTTGAATGTGATCAGCTCATTAATTTGTCAGATAACAAACTCTCTGATAACAACTTGGCAATCGAATTAGTGGAAAATAGGAGTTTTTTGAACCAATCACAAGCGAAGAAATGATATATATATATATATTTTTTATTATGCTCTGAATCGTTCTCTGAGAACTAATATATAAAAAGGAGAAAAAATACAATCAAATAAAGAAAAGAAGTAAACTAATACTTAAGATGCAGCTCTGTTTGTTGTTGAGCCAGCTGAGGTATGCTAACGACTTATTCGTTTATCGTTCAGTTTATTCCCGCGTGTGTGTTGCAAAATCCATTATAATTGTCGAGGTAGGATGCTTTCTTCTCATTGAAAATAGATATGCATACTCTTGGACGGCGAATCCCTCACTTAGCAAAGCATAATCAGATTAGTTTCTGTTTTAGAGAATTTTTGACATAAGGTACATTCTGCAAGCATCTTAGCGTTCAGATGCTACAGCTTCTCTCTTTATCATACATTTTTATCTCTTTCAAAGAAGTTGTGTATAACCCACTAATCATTAGATTTCTTCTGAATGAGCTAAAGCGAGAGAGATTCGACACATATTTCCCCGATACAATAAATACGAAATATAACGTTATTGAAATTTAGGTGGGTTTCTTGTTAAGAAAAGAAAATGTTCATATCGAGAAAGAAAGGTACATTGTTAATTTTTAATAACACAAGTCGCCATTACTTCCTCTGACTGGTACGTAAGATCAGTAATATATATTACATTTTTCATAAGAGAAAAAAAGTGCTTAAACCTTGACTTCCCTTATTGTTCTTAAAGTCAGTACCATGAATTTGGAAAACTCGAAAGGCCTTCTGAAATAGAAATATTATTAAGAACTATTCCATATTTAAACAGCGTATCAACAGGAATCGCCAGTCAAAGTTTCCGCGAAAAATGCGCCTAAAGCTTTATTATTTTCAAAATAAACTTTCAAAATAACCAACTTGAAAAATTACATATCTTGTTCATGCCTTGTTTTCTATCCAAGCGATGTGATAGCGCCCTTACCAGTGGGAACTGTCTAAAACTTTGTTCTGTGGATCGTAACGGGTAGGTAACGTTTTTCATTACGTTTTACCTCTTCATTTACCGAGAGAGAAATTACAAAGGAAGACACATCGCGCACTTTAATTGTTTAGTTTCACTTTCTCGTGTGTTTGTAAACAAGTGTTTGATTAAATTCCGCTTTACATTTAAGAATAATCCTTTTTTTCCTTAAAATTTCTTCGGTGTCAAGGTTCGCAATAATCGGATAATGACAAAGAACAAGAAATAAGTACATTTTCTGAGTGATTGATCAATCAGCAGATCTTGTACAGATCGAAGACGGCTAGATTTCTTTGAACAATATGATCTCATGATCTGTTGATAATAAACTATGAGAAAATAAAACTGCGAGGGTATATTTGAATATTTGATGGGCAGAACCTCGATTTCTTTAGTAAATAAGATACAGTTTTCAGGTCAGGTCCAATTATCCAGAATATCTTATAACGTGCAGTACATCAGTGACTATTTCAAGGCGTTCATTATCACATTTATAGCTCAGTATTGTTCACCCAAATAATGGTGCTGTTAATATTTCAAAAAGTAGAGTTCTCATTACTCTCGTAATCTCTTTCCGAGAATCCTAAAGGCGATCGAGAAATGGGATCGTCTGTTTTATTTTTCCTCCGTAGAAGTAGGATTTAAATCAACGAGATTTGAAATCAGAAGGTGAATGAAGCTAGAAACTGGACTGGGATAAAAATATTAGATAGATAAAAATATTCCAATCACAACATAAACAATTATTTGTTGGTACACAAGGAATCATTCGAGTTCCCACCGGTCAAACCAGAACAATCTGTGCCATTACAGTACGAGCTTCCTCCACCTCCGGCTTGTCTCGCATGGGTACCACTACATCTCCCAGAGTACCCATCACCTCTGCCTGATGTACCATTATCCTCTGATCCACCTCCCCCACCATCAAACCCACCAACTGCTCCTGGTGCAGGACCCCAGGAGGAAAGCTTACTTAGAGACATAACGAACCCAACTGGAACGATGGAGGAAAATATAAAGAATTTCATTTTTACGAGAAGTTTGTTAAACTCAGTACAGAACACCATAAGGACCACGTTCGATACGATGGTGTGATTTAGTAAGAGGACGGGTTTTCGTTTCAGAACGAGAGAGCGCACGGATAGCCTGGACACAACTCTACTTAGACTTCCGCTGTTGGCGTTGCCGTTCTCCCCAACAAGTTCTGAACGTCATTTCGCTGCTTTTCCCATCGCGATCAAAACGCCCAGGAATTATGTAAATTTTTCTCTTGTGTACGAGATAGTACTGTTTAGAATGATTTAAAAACTAATTTCCAGGATAATGAGGGCCCCTTCCTTATTTTATTCGGTCTATTTGTGGAATTTACCGCTACATGTTTGTAGGAAATACGTTGGTTAGCAAGCGATCCAATATTTCAGTTCGCTTTTAATTTAGGACTAAATGCGGTGGCTTTTCTTTCATACATTCCTCTAACCTTAGATGAGAATTATAAGAGTGAAATGCTGTTGAATTTGATCGTGAATTAAACTTCCTGCATGTTGAAGTTAAGCCAGTCAATCAAAGTTATATATATTACGATGCTTACCCACTCTATTACTTTGTTTTTTAATGTCCTTATCGTTTTCACCGTGAGGAATGAATGTTCTGCGGATTGAAATCAGACGCCTACAATTCCAGAATTAGTTCAGGTTTGCACTTCCTATGTCTTAAATTTTTAGATCAGTGCCGATGAAAACTAAGACAAAAAAGTCATGCTCAAGCTGTGCAAGAAAATGACAACCAATTTTATTGGTTTTATTTGTTGTTGCTTGTTGCATAACTCTTAAAGAAGATCATGTTGTCGTCCTTGTGATGGCGATCTTTAAAGAGCCCAAGTTTCCATTTTCAATAGCAAACATAGTGCTGACGTGTCGTTGCAACGACTGCTAATTCATTTATAAAACATAACGGAGAGAAGTTATCGACCTAGTTTCTTACAGCTGTTTTTGCTGAGCGCGTCGTTGTTAACTGACGTTACCGTCCTCTTCCAAAATCACCTTAATATTTCCTGAGCGCTCTCTCTCCCTCCCCCCTCGACGCTGACATTGTGTCGCATTTGCAGTATCTCACTGGCCAATTTGAAGATATAAGTTCATGCCTCGTTTCTGGAGAGAAGGAAGGGCAATTATGACCAGTCACTAATCAACAACGCTGCCGATAAAGGCCAAGCCAGACTTTACAACTATTCTTGGGTTTATTGACATCCGAATCAAGCATAAGGTCTAAAAGGTGTTTTATTGAAGGCTCTGACTTACAGTAAACATGGTGCGCTTATTTACAACTTTTACACTTGTTGCAATTTTCTTTGCTCTGTGCCATGTTCTTCTAGAAGGCACGTTCGTGTTCAAATTATCCTTATTGTAAAGCCATGTTCGATGAGGACGTTTGAGCCAAATCAAGAAGTTATTTGAATATCACGTTCTACAATGAATTAGAATTCTCAAAATGAGTTAAGCAATCTAGAAATTAACTACAAATTAGACTTCAACTCACTACCAAATATCTAATTTAGTGATATTCTTAGACCTTTTCATTACATTTTTTATTTTGAGTGAATTATCAGTAATGTAAGCATGATCTATATTGACATCACTTTAAGTCCTAATGATTATAACGCTCGCAAAGGAGTTATAAAAATTCTATTAAATGGACTACCTAGCTTATTGATAAACTTCAAAACCTCTAATAAGCAATGTCTTGTATGTCTCCCTGGCATACCTAAACGTTTTATAAGTTATTTGATAAGTCTGCACTCGGGATAAACGTCCTAAAATCACGAAAAAAACGTCACTTTACATCTAGGTTGTATTATAATGCTCGAAAAGGAGTTATAAAAATTCTAAAAATCAACCATTTAGATTACTACTTGGGTAACTTAATAAACTGCCAAAGAACTGATTAATGACTTCTCATCCAATAAAATGTTAACTATTCTTTTGTTACATTTTTAATTACTCTTCTTTAAGAGATAGTGATGAAACAGAAAAAAAACAAACAAAAAAAAGATATCGATACTTAGCTGTGGAACTGAGGTATTTATATAGTTGTTATGATCATGCAGAGTCTCTCAGAACTAAAGCCCAGGCCGTAAAAATTTTCTGAGTTCTTTAATATAATCTGAAGCCCCAAAAAAACCGTTACTGTAACTCTTACTGAATAAAATTCTCGTAAACGAGTCAAAAAGTTTTATGAAATTAACTATTTAGGTCATCAGGATATTATTAAATCTTAACGATGTGACATGTTAAACAGTAAATGCTTTGTTTCTTTTAGATTAAAAAACCTAGAAATGAGCTATTAATCGCTAAAACATGCAATTTTGAAATATGCTAAAAGAAAAAAAACTAACAGGTAGTTAAACTTGTCAAAGTCAACACATATACACACACAAAAATTAAATAAAATAAACAAACAAAAAATAAACATTAAAAAGAAAACAGACAAGATCAAACGGAAATGAAGACAGAACTGCCATACACGCCCATTCAGAGATAGCGCCCAATATGTTCAATAGCATGTTATGCAATCTATAGTTCAGCTAACTAACTTATGTTATTATTTAATCGAAGGGAAAATAGACAAAAAGGATTGTTTTGACTAAGATACTTCCACAGACACTACATAATGATTACTAGAATTCCATTTCTTCTTGAACTCTTGAATTCTCTTCTTCAGTCCTCACGGTCTCTTTAGTAATGGAAGGAGTAAAAGCACATGGATTTATTTATTGCAAAACGTGTGTATTAATAATTTGTTTGCTTGATCAACCAACCGTCAGTCGGTCAACTGGTTCAGGCTTCTGACTCAGCAGGCAGCTAGAAAATGAATCAGTTTATTGCCATGTCCACAGCAAGGGAAACAGTCAGGCAGAAAGTCAAGCAGATAGTTATACCATCTGTCTGTCAGCTTAATCAGTTCATGTAATCTGACGGCGTTGTGGCCAGCTCACCAGTTGGTCCGTTGACCAGACAGTATTATTTAGATTATGAAAAGGTTCTAGAGACTGAAGGTTCAAGAAATCAGGAGTCAACAGCCCATGCATGTACACGGAAATGCATCAGAGCAAAAGTACGAAAATTTCACCCTTTATCTCAAATCTGAAACTAGTTTCATAAGTTTGATAAGATATCAGAAAGTGCACAAATTTTTTAAAGATTTTTCGCACCCTTCAGTCAGTGGTACTCACTATTGAAGAAGACACAACAAACATTTACCTTGGTACGAAAAGCAAGAACTAAAGTCTGGTATCAAAAACCTCTTCTTCCCCTGCTTGGAATACGAAAAGAGAAAAATGTATATATTAAGCCACTTAATCAGAATTTATTATTGCTAACACAATTCTAACTTGTCTGTGTTAAAGAGTTTTAAAAGTTGAGGTTCACGACGTCATAAGCCTCGCTCCTAATTAATTAGCTTTACCACGTGGCAGCTATGTTTCCTCCATCTAAGCAAACATCTTTATAGCTAAGAAATGTTACAAAAAGTGAGAGAGCTCTAGAAGATTCAAAGGTGCCATATTTAGTGTCAGTATTGCAAGTCAGGTCTTGGCCGTTCACTGTGACGAAGTACAATGTACTCGAGTATTCCTCTTTTCTCTTAAATCAATCACTTCTGATGTGGACCGCTGCGTTTCAACTTTCCTCAGACAATAACGTGGACAGATTATGTGTTAATTCATGACCACTTCGAGTCAATGTTGGCTGATTTATAAAGAATTCTACCTTTCTCTGTGTCCTCCATGTCAGGCTCAAGCCGCTTCTTTTCTTCTTCTTCTTCTTCTGCCTTTTGAGCTTTTATAAAAGATGATTAATTGAACAAAAAGTGAATTAGAACTCAGTCTTTCAATTTATTTCTTTTTCCTTTACTTCAGCATGTTTATGAATCATTCATTTTTCATTGGCTACCAAGATGAAAGATATGCCTTAATAACTAATCTGGTGCCTTAACCTCTTGAGTGAGAAACAAAAAACCCTCCCTCTCCTTTACCTTCATCACTAGGTATTGGAATTTCTTCACTCTCCACTTTCTCCTCAGATTTGCCAGCTGTGTGATAGCAAAGTTATTTATTAGAATGAGGTAAAGTACATAAATATATAAAGTTGTCTAGATGGTAAACTCGGCCCATGGCCCTTCTATTAAATCAGTAAATTGGCCCAGTTAGCTTTAAATTTATAAAAATACATAAATGATAATAATCATGATAATAATAATAAAGCTTGTATAGTATGCAAAAATAACTAGGTGAAAGTTATGGTAAATAATCTATAGTTCTTAAAAAAAAATGAATCGTTGTAATTACCTTCCTTAGTTAGCTTTTCTGTGTCAAGCTTTTTTTCTCCTTCTGAAGAAATTGAATTAGAACATATTGTACCTATTAAATGATGTTCATTTGAAGTATTGCGATTGACGAAGGTCAACGTTTGCCACCAATTCATCAATCTCTTTTGTCTCTGTTGCTTCAGATACTGAATAAGTGCGTATACAACGCCTACACGTAAATGCCCTTGAAATTTAACTCGACTGACGCAGAGAGCCGAAATTGAACGAGGCAAAGCTGGTGCCCTCTTCTGTCTTCCCCAGAAGACAATGTATTTGATAAAAGATACATTAGTACTCAGCCATTCAATCTTGTTTTTACTGAAGCATTTCATGAAATATTTTTTTGGTTTCTTTTTTTCAGTGACTACTAAGGTTTCCATAACCTCCTTAATCTCTTGAGTGACCAATTAAAGCTACCCTCTCCTTTACCTTTGTCACTTGCCCTTGGAATCTCTTCACTCTCCACCTGCTCCACAGATTTGTCAGCTGTGTGATAGCAAAGTTATTAAATATGATGAAGTAAAAGGACCTTAAGACTGACGTATATAAAGCAATAGACTTGCCCTCACGGTCACTTTGTGAGTAAGCCAGGAAATTGGCCCAGATGGGATATAAGTTCAAGAAAAGGTGACTTCCACTATATGCGGAAATAAAGGAAACTTATGTCGCACAATGTACAGTTCAAGAAAAAAATCATTCTATTTACCTTCCTCAGCTAGCTCTTTAGTCTCAGGCTTTGTCTCTCCTCCTTGGCCTGCAGAAACTTGTACTTAGTACAAAAAATTTATAGTCAACGAATGACATTCATTTGAATAATTGAAAATAACGAATCGAAAGTGATCGAAATTGTGGGAGGATCACCAGAGAGAGAGAGGACACTTCTTAAAGCCTTTGCTCAATTGCCACCAATTTGCCAGATAACTGTTATCCCTGTTGCTTCAGGTACTAAAAGAATGCGCACAAAAGACCTTAATGCAGATGCCCCTCAACTTTAAAATATTTCGAACTTCGACTCAGAAAGCGAAAAAAATGTTGAGACTAAGCTGGTACTCTATTTCAGTCAGACGTTTTTTCAACAACTTAAAATTGAAAATATCTTGACATTAACCAAAGTAAGGTTATGTGTCCACCGAAACCAATGTGTACGACAATTTCCATATATATATTTCAAAGCTTGTATCAATAGCTACGAGTTACATCAACGGCGAGCCTCCACATATAAAAAAGGTTCCTGTAAGCGCCTTAAACTTCAGTCACTTCTAGTTTCTCCTGTAGTCGGATCTTTCATAAATTCAATGTGAAATAATGGTTTCATAAAAATAGACACTTATCAACATCAGAGCCTTCCGTCAAAGAGTAGACAATCCTAGTTACAAAAGGAGTTCAACATATACCTTCTTTTTGACTTTTTCGTCGATGCTGGCTTTCACCATGATGAACAGCAACTGCAATAAAGAATATCCTTCTTTTAAATAAGTTGCAAATTGTTTGGGAGAGGGTCCAGCGTTGATAACAAATCTTATTTGAGTCTAACTACATTCAAACATGAATAGAACTACTCCCTTCCCTCTATTCCGCCGAAGAGGATTTAAACAGTTTCAAGCAAAATGTGCGAATCTCAACTTTTTTTACTCACACAACTACCTACTATACTTTAGCGTGGGAAATTAGAAATTCGCTTTTTCCGTTCGAATCTCCGTCCTATTTAATTTTTTTTCTTAGAGGTTAGCTCGCTGCTAATAATTATCTATTGATGTTATTAACCAGGTATTACGCAAGAGTCTTCCCACCAAAATATACAACGCCTCATGTTGAGTGCGTTAAAGACATAAATACTTCTAATTTTGCACAATTTCCTTTCACACCTAGTGTCCGCAAGACTATCAATCCAAAGTTAAAAATCTTTTTTTTTGAATTTGCAATGACTCGTTACTTTCAGTAGGTAGGGAAGGCTTCTCTTATAAATTCCTTCATAGGAGAAACTTGGAGTCTGTATAAACTGGTGGTAACAGCCAGCACTAATAATATAGTTTCCTACAAAAAGTTCTTTACCTTGCACAGTCTTTTTAGTGGCTGGTCTGATATCAAAATCATCCTCATAATCTGTTTCAAACAACAAGTAGAGTGAAACATGTCATAACTTTTGTGATTCGTTTATTCTTCAAATGAATTTTACAGAAAATAATATTTGTATGACGTAATTCAGATACGAAATCTTAAAAGAAAAACAAATAAACAAACATAAAATACTTTCGATAAAGTTTACTGTACAGTTTAGTTTCCGCATTGAATGCGCATAAACTTAACAAGTTCTAGCACGATAGATTACTCAGTTGAGTTAAAACTTGGTTAAACTTGTCATACAGCTCGCATTGTTTTACATCTGCGAGTTTGTGCGCATGAGATAATCTGTTGAAGTCATACTTTTGCAAAAGACAGTTGATTTGATCGAATACTTTCAAGTTCTTTTATTCATTCCTACTACTTTATTTCTTGCAAAGTAGTTGGCGATTTTTAGGAACAGTTGTAAAAAGCGGTTGAAGTCATAGCTTCAGTACTGATATTGTGAATGAAGCGGCTGTCTACGACTTTATTTCATATATTTTCATGAATGAAGTTTCAAGAAGAAGAACAACAACATCAACTAAAATAATGATAGTAATAATAATAATTATAATAATAGGCATGAAATTTTAATTCAAGTTAGAAGACATTATACCTGAGGAAGATGGAGTCTCATCCCCACCACAGGCTTGTCCCATTGCTGTTGATGGTTCAAATCGTTATGTTAGAGTTATTTATCACATAATAAAAGCAAAAAGGTAAAACATTGAACGATCATTTCAATACGTATCATTCATTTATTAGATCTGTGCCATATTGATAACGATATTACCTTTATTGCACATGACACCTGTGCAGGTTTCTAATTTAAAGGGATGGGGATCTCAAAGGGGAAGTTAAGAAACTGGGTCGTTGAAAAACTGTCGTCAGAATTGTTGTATGTAACTTGTGAAAAACCAAAGGATTTTTTTTGCAATTATTAACCAAAGGTGACAAAACCAATCACATTTATGTCATTTGAGGAAACATTTCCTTAATCTTTCCCTAACCAAAATTCACACGTATCAAAATAGAAAAGAATAGTATGTTTCATCATAGGTTTTTTTAATTTGAAAGAGCTCACCCACTTCAGTGGATTACTTGATTACAGTTGAAATCAGAAAGTCAATCACATATTAACATTAACATCAAAACATTATACATTTATACACATAAGTAATGAATGCGAGTTTTGAGTCGACCTATTAACCTCAAAGATTTACCGTTTAATTCCCTAGTTTTCTAATTGGCTAGTTTTGAAATGATGTTTTAAGGAAATAAGCATACATATGGAATACTGACCCGGTTGCGGAGCAGGCAATTCAGGGGCTTCCACTTCTGGGACTTCGTTGTGTTCTATTACTTGCATTTCAATCTGTTCTCCTATGGGGAAGATAATGCAGACACAAAAACAAACAAAAAATGGGATTAAGAAGGGAAGAGAAGAAACGAAGGAAAGGTATTACACACAAAACCATAACGAGGCAAAAAGAATGTTGCGGCAAACGAACATCAAGGCTCGATGAAATACTAAGAAAATCGTGACCGGAGAAAAATGCCAACCAAATACAGGGAATATATTACAGGGACATAACTTTAATCAATCTCGTAAACTGTAAACGAATTAAAAAAGGGACTTATATAATAGATTGTATTCAATTAAACACGTGGCGACTTAACAGCGTAAATGAATCTAACATAATAAATGGAACTAATAAATGAACCAAATGCTACGGCAAACACAAAATATATATACAAATAAAGACGAAAGGGCTTGCTCGAAACGAGATAAACAACAAAAAAGGCGAAAACAACTTACATATCAGTCCCTATACGCCGGTGGCTTGAAATCACACTTTATAAATTAACTTTGGATGAACAGGCGATTAATGAAAGCGGGAGAGAAAAACTATTTAAAGGAATCAAATGGCACAAAGGCCAACTGTAACGCAAATGTCACGCAAGTTCGAAAGTCACGCATTTACAGAGAATATACACATTGGGAATCACTATATTTACCCTCTTCATTGTTAGCGTGTTCATGTCCATTTCCGATCTGTCCCTGCTGATTATTTACTCCTTCTAAGTAATAAAATAGCAATAACATATCTTTTTTGGTCCTCTCCAAACAGCGAATAAACTACTGTTAGGCCTATCCAAATATTTTAAGGAGGAGGCGGGGGGGGGGGTAAGTTTCTGAAGAAACTGTGGCGCTGCGTCGGTGGAGGAGTATAACACACCAAACTATCTCGTCCACATATTGATTTTAAAAAATCCTTCTACCAGTCAGATTGTTTCTTTCCCTTGAAATTGAAGACCGAAGCTCAAGCATTTATTGCTTTATAATTGTTTGGTTGCCCCTTAATAATTTTTTGAAGTAATATTGATAATTCCAATAATAATTCCAATAAGTTTCTGAAATGCATTGTCCTATTCTCTACCCACACCTATACCCCCTTTCAAGGTCTGATTATGATATGTATAAATGGAATATAGCACCGTGCCTTCTTGATTTTGTCCACTGCTGAAAATCGATCGAACAGTGGACCACGCCTTCCTCAATTTTGCTTTCAAAACAGCTTGAACCTATACAGTAGAAATTTAGTTAATAAAGTATGTCGGAATATAGATCAAACCGCTTTTAAATTCAAGTTGGTCTCCATGGTTATAACCAACAGCGGAGAAACAAACAAACAACTTTGCGATCTTTCATATTTTTCTCCATGCCCATTTTTTCTCCTTTTGGGTTATTTTTTTTTCTGTCATAAGGAAATGAGAGAGACCGTCTTTGATTGACAATAGGAAAATTTCTAATAAGAAAAAAACCGTTGGGACTGCGGGTGATTGATTCAGATAACTATCTCGCAAAGATGTGTCTTAAAACAACAAATGAAAGAATGTTCCATTCAAAAGCAAGAGAAAAATGGTACCTGTGGAGTAGAAAGGGTATACAGCAGTGGGTTGATAGCTGAATTGATCGGCAAGGCGAACACTGCAATCCACACTGCCAGATCACCAGGTGGATCAAACGTTTTCTCGACGTGCGACTTAATGCCGATAGCAATGATTGGTATCCAACACAAGAAATCGGTCAGAATAATGAAGAAGACTCTTTTGGCAAGTGCTCTTTCTCTTTTGGCCTGTGCGCTTTGTGCTCTTGCTCGTATTTCACGAACAGTTCCATGCGCACCCAGCCGCCTGCTTGACGACCATGATTTCAACAAGATGGCAACATAAGCAACCGTAATAAATAGGAAAAGAGAAAAATTTAAAACGATAAAGATGGAAGTGGAGAATTCCCAGCCTTCTTGTAATTGCGGAGAAAGTTGCAGGGGCAGGCACACCACGTTCTTGCCATAATACCAGTCACCAAAGTATCGCATTCCAGACAACGGAAGGAATGCCATAATGCCTCCCACAAGCCAGATAACTGCACACATAATACGGGTCTGCCTTGGTGTAATTTTTGCAAACGTGTAAGGAAACACAATGTTCTTGAGCCTGTCCCATGCAATCAGAGAAATCATCATAACGGACACCTCGCTTGAAAGTACAGACATGGCGCCATTGAAATGGCAAAACCAGCCGGTGCGCCACTCATAGTCGTGCAGGTAGTATTCCCCTGACCATTGCAGGTCTTTTATACCTATAATGATGAGGTAAATACCCATGATGCCGTCTGAAATACCCAGATTTACCAACATAATAGACTGGACCATATTGTTATCAGGGAAGAAATACTGCCACCCAACTACAAACACAGACCCAAACAACGAAAGAAGGCCGACAATCCAAAGACTTCTCCTTGGAGCAAGGTTGCGGAACATGGAGTGACAGCTTGCGAAGTTATCATTGAAGGCAAATTCGCAATCGGCATCCTGCCTGAAAAGATCAAGGTGGCAACACATCAGGTTGGTGTCCAGAGTTCTGGAATTAGAAAAAGAAGAGGAAATTAGAAAGGGTTCATCGTTAGAACAATGAGAGCAAAATTAAGATTATCCAAAACGATCGGCAAGAAAATAGTGATCTATGCTGAGGCAAAGATAATTGATAAGCATTTTTTCATAAATTAATAGCAATTTGAAAGTCACGTGAAGCATGCCTTAGACAATTTTATTTAATATCCAAATAAGGCTTCATATCATTTCAGTGTTGGAATTGATAAAAGATGTTGGCGTGAATCAAAACTTACTGATCAACTGAACCGTAACAGACTGAAGGAAACAAAATTATTAAAATGATTGCATCATCCATATCACAATTTGACAATAATTTCTATTTCGAAGGTAATTCAGACAACATCCGCTCCAAATCTCCTTTTAAGCCATCGTGTTAAATTATTATAATGAACTATTACACTCTGATAATGTGCGGCAAAAGCTCAAAAAAGTCTTTGGGGAGCTCAGCCATCAGGTTGTAGTGCATGAACCTGAAAGTTTAAAATAGAAGGTGAAAATTAAGTCAGATTATAATAAATTGCATATCTCATTTTCCCAAATAACTAGTTGCAAGCCTTTCCTTTGACTTTAACAAAATTAAATATTATACCCAATTAACTATAATACTTTAAATTAACTTCACACCTGCATCTTATCCGATTGCAATACATGCGGCTTTATTGTAAGTACTGTGATAGAAAACTACCATTTACAGTGAACTTACAAAAATCGCAGTTCCCGGGCATTACTGAAAGTCGTGCTGGTGACATTTTGTATTTTATTGCCAAAGATATTTCTGCAAAAATTAATAACATAACTATTAACTAGCAGATGATAAACAGGGTCTTGCATTGTCTGATTCTTAAAAATTACACCTGAAGTTGCCGTCGGAACTATCATAGTTCTCAACTATGTTTGTTTTCTTTTTTGATAATATCTACCTTTGCTCAATAAAACCATGTTTATAGCAAGCCACATTTTTTTACGTTGAGAAAATAGCTAGTAATAAAATTACGTTGTTCAGCATTACAATTTACACCACGCCTGTTGGAGATCGTGTTAACATTTTCAAATAAGAATTCCATATTATGAGTCTTTCTGTTATGTACATTTTCATCTTCTAAAAAATTTTAGAAATTGTTTCGTATGTTATCAGCTGTACTCACAGGCCCTTGAGGTTCTTAACTCCCTCTAAAATCTTGTCAGGTAAAGCCTCGATTCTGTTCTCTGAGAGATGTCTTAAACAGGTAAGGGGGAATTTAAATTAATATACAAGTAACATAGAATAACAAGGCATGGGACATCTAATTTAAACAGCAAAACTGATATCAAAATTATACCACAATTATATAGATCTGGTGACAAAGACTGTGATCCATTTATTATAGAGGCTAGTACTAATAGAGGATACTTACTATATTTACTAATGAGGTGTTCCCTATTATGGCTCCTGATTTTCTATTCAATTAATATCTGTGCAAGTTAATTTCCTTAGAAAATTAATCGCATGGCCGTTTTAATCCAAACCGTTGCACTTAAACTCAATATTTATAGACTCAGCTAAATTGAAGCCATTTTTTTCTTTGTTCAAAAAAGCTCTTTTCCTTTTAAGTTAACTTTATCATTGCGGCTCTATAATCTGAAGGACGAATATCAACAGAAAATCTCATTAATGCACTTGAGCCGTTTATCGCTTAAACGTTAAAATCAAAAACCTTGGTAATATATGATTATCATGCACTTCTTCGGGTATCACCTCTCTCCATTTAAATATGGTTAGTTTGTAAACATTTTCTTGTAAACTTTTATACACTGAATTAGTTTTTTTTTTAATTCATATAAATGGGCTGGTTCTAAAATATGCTTTAGATTGCAAAAGATCATGATGAAAAATAAACGTTTAAGTCTAAATGTACTCACAACTCGAACATCTCCACTAGGCCCTGGAATTGATCTGCATGAAGCCTCTCAATTTTGTTGTAGTCCATTTTCCTAAAAAAGCGCGTTGTAGATGTTAGACTGAAATACACACATGAAGGGATATCTTTAAATCTACTTTTGTCTTAATAATCTTTTGAATTTAATGCAGTACAATTAGCTCCCGGGTTTGATATTTGAATATCACAGAAAAAAAGAAAACTTTAGACCCACATGAAACTTTCATGCTCTCAGGCTAGAGAAACTTTAGATTTTATTACCAGAAACCTCTGCTTCAGGTCTGTTGCTTAAAGCTTAGTTTGAAAAATCGTAAGTAAGCCATTGCCCATTTTAAAAAAATTATTTAGGTTGCTTCAGTATCTAAGTCAACAAATTTTAAGACTCTGTAGCAAAATTTAATTGCAAGACAAAAAAAAATTTAGCAGCTTAAAATAAATAAGAAATGTAAATTGCCATAAACTAGGAAGCCGATTTACTCACTTATTGCTGTTATTGCAAGGTAATTCTTACAGACAGCTTTTTTTATTTATCTTAACTCAAAGAGAATCTCACTTACATAAATTTCACAGCTGTAATGTTTTTAAAGACGTATGGCGGTAGATTTCCAAGTTCATTATTTGACAAATCCCTAGAGTGTAATAATAACCGTAGTTACGAATCTATTATCATGAAATTAGCAATACTGATTCAAAGAATTAAAAAATATTGGCTGCTTTTGAAGAACAACTATTCATAAAATAATGTTTGCCTCCGCAGTAGTTTCCAGTTTAACGTATCTATTTTGAGTTCCTTAGCTATCTAGAGGAACATTATAGATGGTTAATTTTTTCAAAATCCGGCAACAAAACGCTGGTTATGACACTATCAAGAACGATATAGTGCGGACCAAAAGAGCATAAGATAATCCGTGAATATTTTTCTGGCAAAAAATATCATACAAAAACCTTTTTCCATACAAAATAGAAAAATTGATCAAAATATACTAAATACTAAATATACTATTTATACTTAATACTCTCAAGACGACGAAAAAAAAGGAATACAAAAACGCGGAATGTATCATAATGTTGCTACCTCGCGTGCAGTAATAAAATACCCAACTTGAAAATGATCAACACTAATTAATCATTTTATTTTTATTAATATTATTTTTATATTCTTTGTTTTTATTGAGATTACAGTTATTACTATTGTTGCAGCCTTGGTTTACTGGTTTATCATGCTGTGCTAAAAGCAGGTGTTTTATCCAGACAAAATTTTGAGTTGCTAAGTTGCTATCAAACAGAAGCAAATCACGAATAAGGTTTTCAGTGATTTTCAAACCTCCAAGTACGTCAACTTTACTCACCAAAGCACATCTACATAACATAGCATTCTAAAATTCACCTAAACAGTTTTACAAAAATTTACTGTGAAATTTTCATGACACGGAGACAAGAAGCGATTCCTAGAGTTTATTGCTAATCCTTATGGAGGAGAATGATCCTGGGGTAGTGGGTCTTCTTTTCTTTTGCTCTCCTTATAATCAGAGTTAATAATCAATTAGTTTCATCTGGCAACTTATTCATTTTTATCACCAAAACTGTGTTTCAAATTTCGACTGATACCCACGTCAGACCTTTCAGTGTTACCTTACGTGTTTCTGTTAACTGAATGTAGCCACGCAGCTTTGAGAAATGTGCCTTTTTGTAAAAACTCAATAACCTCTTTTCGAATTTTTTCTTTGGTTAAATGATTGTTGTACTCACAGATATGTGAGGTGTGAAAGGCTGTTAAAAATTCCATCTGGTAGAGTCTTCAATTTGTTATTTGACAGATAGCTGATAGGAATGACAAGACAAGAAAGTGCGTCTTAATTTACCCTGTTATTTGAAATTCGTAGAAAAAAGGTATACAGACGCTAGTCACTAAGAATAATGAAAGAGCTGAATGTAATCGTGTACAAGCAATGTACATAATCTCATAAAGAGAAAGGAACAGTTAATGTAGTGCAATCGTCTTATCTACTCCGCTATTTCTACAGAAAAGGAACAACCGGTTGACAACTTGAAGTTTGATCGCACACTAGACACTGCTATCTAAGGTTGGCAGGAGCTGATTATCCCTACTATTCCAGTGAATTATTCAGTATAGAAATCATCGAGCCCGTGTCTTATAAAGACATCTAACTAGTTCACAACAGAAAATTATATAATGACTAGACATTTTATGGCACGCATCGACTTCATTGCTGTTTGACTGAAAATCTCCTATTCTGATTATCAGAACAAAAGTGAGGGTACAGTTTAGGATGGTTCAATTGGTTATTTTTTTTTCATTTTTGTGCTGAGGGTAATATCAGAAAAGTTTGAAAATGGAAATATCTCCTCCAATCTCGTATAATTAGTGACGCGATAATATGGTGACAAGCATATTATTGTCTATATAATCACACGAGCAGGCCTGTTGTGGAAGGGAGATGACATCGAAAGCAAAAAATCATCCCTTAACCGCAGTCATAAAGCCAAATAGCTAAAGAGCGTCTCCATGTAACTTACAGTTCATTTAGGCCTTTAAGATCTTTGAATAATTCGGGAGGCAATTCAGTGAAATTGTTGTCTTGCAACCATCTGTGTTGAAGAAGAGACATCTACTTAGTTTTATTGAAAAGCTTACAAAATTATTAGTCTATAGGTTAAATTGGTGCACGAGCGATAAGAGAATAAAAACTGAAACACAGTTATTTCTAATAACTGCATCGTGTGAAACGCAACAGGAAAAATAATTACATATGTGAATGACAATAAATCACAACAAAATGCAATGCCATTCGGTGCAATGCAATACGAC
This sequence comes from Pocillopora damicornis, assembly GCF_964200805.1. NCBI lineage: Eukaryota > Metazoa > Cnidaria > Anthozoa > Scleractinia > Pocilloporidae > Pocillopora > Pocillopora damicornis. Next base: position 16,173,356 of record NC_142670.1, read on the forward strand.
CAAGTTCTATGAACTTATGCAACGAGTGAGAGGACCGAACTGGAAAATACCTGGCTCGAGATCATGGCGCACTTACTGAGTGGAATGCAACGGGCTCTTTGATAAACAGAATTTTAGAAGGACAAACCGATAATGGTTTCTCAACCTGATGCAATCTAAAGAATTCATATTTAATTTACCTCGGTTCTACAATTTATCAACTGCGATGATTTACATCAGAGGATATATTGATAAACCTTTTTCGGAGAAATATTTTTGACAAAAAAGGTCGTTTAAGTGTAATCAGAATTTGAACCTTTCCTAACTTTTATTATTTGACTGATTTCAAAAAGTTATCAGTTCTCTTCGTTTATCTAGATCTGTTTCCTTATCATTGTACAGCATGAATCATAAGACGGATGCCAATACATTGCGATCCTGCAAACGGAAATTATAAATTGTTACCATGTTTGACTTTGTTTTTACGAGAAACAATGCCTTCAAAAACAGTATTTCCGTATTCACTTACAGTTCCTTTAAAAGTGTCATGTTTCTGAAGGCGCTTCCATTTAATACTTCCATGTCGTTGTCATTCAGGCGCCTGCGTTATTTACCAAATAAACTTATTAATAGTGTTAAGATACCCCTGAAGTTTATCGCTCAGGGTAGGGGAATCACCGAGACTATTATTAATGTCTTGCCGATTTGGCAAAAATTTGCATTACTTTCCTAAATGATTATTTGCTTGTACTAACTTCATCCCGAATATTCATCAAATCACACTGCAATATATTTAAATTATACTAAGAGAAAGTGTGGTTTGTAATTGCATTCGGTCTATAATGGAAATTTGATGAAAATATTTTGAATAAACACCTGGTAATGCCTGTTTTAAATAGAATGAGTCTCTTCAAAAGGCCAGTCTGGTTATAGAATTCCATGTCAGGAATGTGACAGTCGATGTCAGAGTGCCTCCTTGATATGAGTTCCAAGGTTTCCCTACAACACCTTAACTTGTATCAGTTTGAAAACAAAAACACTTTGAGGGTTTTAGAGCTATTCAGTAGTAAAAGAGGCACATCTTAGCCGCACTTCAAGAAAGATTTGGTAATATTTTATGTATCATTGAGTCTCTTAAATTTCTTGTTCTTCTGGATGTGCGAAATAGGTGCGCAGGTGATGACGGGTCTGAAATTTGAGTTTTTTCGGCAGCTGCGAGGATTGGCAAGGAGACTCCGTTGTGCGTGATTTGTTATTTTGGAGCACAGCATGAAATAAAATCAGCAGGATTTTTTTTTCACGTTTCAAACTTGAACTTTACATATGTTTACGTACATAAATAAGACTCGCTCGTCAATAATCCTGAGTTTAAATCGTTAAGACAGAAAAGTTACTTACAAAAACTCCAATCTTGTGTTATTCTCAAAGATTCCCTGGGGAAGGTTGTGCAATTGCATTTCAGACAAGTACCTAATGATATAGTACACATACATAAGTGTTGCATAGAGTATAAATAGCAGCAATACTGTACCAGAACCCTTATTAACATTTAAGGATAACTTAAACTAACAACTACATTTTTGTAGTTATTGCGATTTCATCAAAAATTTGTTTTCATGTTTTTTTCCTTAATAGGCTGCAATACGATTTATTTTTTTTTCCGTAGATAAAAAAATAGTAAAACAAAGTGCGTTAACTACATATTTTCTCTTTCTTCATTTATCCATGACAGCTACAGTGATTAGCAATTTTCGAGTGAGTTACGCATTTTTCGGATTGAATTAAGTTTTTTTAAAAGCTATGACCGTCACTTGAAGTCCAGTGAAAATCTCAGTGAAAATTATGTTTTGAAGTTAATTAATTTTCATCGTCTTCTGGGCCGTAAGACCTTCTAATCACGTGTCCTCTAGCGAAAGACATTTGAAAGTTTAATTTTGAAAATATCGTGGATTCCTAACGCCCTTTGAAGATTGATAGAGGAGAGTACACGTAGAAAAGTAGGGAAAATATTTAAAATAATGACAGTAACGGGGGAACCAGGCAAATTCGAAATGAAACACAGAAATTAAGATCACCACCCCTTCCTTCCTTCCCCCTTGTGTTTTCTTTACGTTGCGATATTTTGAAATGCTTTTTCCTTAAAGAGATACCTGCTATGTCATCTACAAGATATTGTTAATATTATGGGATACATATGCAAATGATGCTCCTGGTAGCCAGTCAGGCCCTAAAAGATTCTGCCAGTAAGAATGAAAATTATGCTACCTCTTCCTTAATTTCAACTAAGAAACAAACAAAAAAATCCAAATTGTTGATAAAGCATGATATCTTTCCTTTACTTTTTTGTTAGTTATTTATTTATTCTCAGTGATAACTGCCAGCGAGGTGTGCGGACGGATATTTGATCGCTCGGCGTTCATGCAATTTTTCCCTCTATGCCTAGTCCGAATGTTAGCTCGCTTTAGAGAAAATGTAAGCTTCAAATCCGAAATTGCTGCTCTGAAAAAAAACGAATTTGAAGAGTTTTAGAATTCGCTCAAACTTAGCGTCAACGAATTATTGAATTATTCTCATTCAAGCCCAAATTGCTTAGAACCCGTACTTAATGATGAACTCCAAAATATTGATGTTTGGCTTAAATGTAATAAGCTTTCAGTTAATATAAAGAAAACGAACTACATCATTTTTAAACTCAGACAGAAGAAATTTAACTCCAGCATTTTTCTCTCCTTTGGAAGTAAACCTCTACAACAATCTAACACAACCAAATTCCTTGGGTCTATATTGACGATCATCTCACTCGGAAACACCATATCAGCCATGTATGTAAACAAATCGCTAAATCAATAGGTGTTATATTTAGGTCTCACTTTTTCTTATCCTCTACGATCAAACTCACTTTCTACAACACCTTCATTTATCTTTACATCGTCTATTGTAACTCCGCCTGGTCGTCCACATACGTATCCAACTGAAATAGAATTTATTATTTGCAAAAGCGAGCTGAGTGGGCTATCACCAACTCAGACTATCGAGCCCATTCCGCTCCTTTATTCTCCAAACTAGGAATTTTAGATACCTTCTAAGCCAATACGTTTGAAATCGCCAAATTCATGTTTTATTATAAAAATAACTTATTGCCCCAATTGCTTCTCAATCGGCTTTTTGTAACGAATAGCCAAATTCACAACTATGATACCAGAACAGCCACCAATTATCGAAACGCATTTGTGTCGTACAAATCTCAAGCAATTTACAAATTCAAACCTTCTTAGCTTTCAGACGAAAATGCAAGAGTTTTTATTTTTAAATAATCACCGAATTGGCCTAGTCACACATTCGCAGCACTTTTTCTTTCTCTTATTTATTATTGTAAGTGAGGTGGCTCTCCCATAGGCCCGGTGGCTTTCTGGGTCTCCTCGCCTGTAAATAAATTTTTGTATCGTGTAAATAAGGTAAATAAAGACGATGATGATGATAAAAGGTATTTACACCGACTAAAAAACCGACTACTTGGTGGAGTGGTGACTAAGTGTTAACACATGTTTGATGTTAACATCACATTTCCTTTCGAAGCCATTTTATTGCCTGTGAAAGCGGAGACTGGGACCAAAGCAATCTTTACTTCCGGTGTTCCCTTATCTCTAGAATACGAACGACTCAGTGTTGTAGTAGCCCGAAGACGAAGTTCTTCTTTCCATTGCAAAATTGAAAATAGACTGATTGGCCTAACTAGAAAATTAGTCAGTCTTAGAGATCAAAAAGGTCACGAGTTTGGTAAAGTTCCCTTCAAAAGAAACTGAATATATGCTGATTTTACTGGTAGGGCTACTTTTATTAAAAAACAAACAAAAAAACAAACAAACAAGAGCCAAAAATTATGATGATTTTCTAAATCATGCCAAACCATCCAAGATGGCGGTTCTTTTTTTAGATTTTTAATTTTTTCCTCAATAATTTTCGACTCGTCAAAAGACGCTACAAAACGACCTATGCTTCTTTTTTTTTTTATCTAAAAACCTTTAATTCTTCCGTAACTCATCAATTCTTAAACCACACTTCACTTTTTATTCAATATACTGAGCCGATGTTCACCAAGTTATCAGCAAATGTGTCCCCAAGATAAACGAATAGCTACTCAAGTAGACAGTTGCCCCGTTAAAATCCTCTTGATTATAGAGAGAGGAAAAAAAGAAAAGGAAACCCCTCCTTCACCCCTTTGTTTGTCCGCGGGTTAAATTGTCATTTTGTGTCTTTTGATGTACTAATTGCTATTCAGTAGTAAAAGGAATGGGGGCCACCAAAACCCGTTTGTGATTGACAGGCGAGAAAAGCAGAAAATAAGGTTCTTTAAGAGGTCGTTGTGTTGCTATGATAACCTAAATTGTTAAGAAAAAATAAAATAATCGCAATCTGCTAGGTACAACTCTTTCAATTTTTTTTTCAATTTATTTTTTTAATTTAACCATTTATTTATTTTTTGAAGCAAATGCCGTCGGAAAGTTGCCTTTGGCAATTGTTGAATGCTTCATCTTAGTTCCTTCCTTCCTTTCTCAAAATATTCTTATTGTTCCTAAAATGTCTAATCTACGGAATTTAACACAAATTTGCTCACACCAAAATTCTTCATTTTGTGTTCATTATTGACAAAGGCCTCCTACAGCTATATTATCATTTCCAATATAAAGCTATCAGCTAAATTATCTTATTAGATTCTAAAAGTAAAATTGTCAGCGAGTGATTGACTATAAAGACAAATTATCATTGTAATGCTCCGTTTCTACTCTTACAACGTATTCAAATAAACAATAAACATACTTACAGGTACTCCAACTTGATATTTGTACTGAAAATATCTGACTGCAATTCCTTTAATGGGTTACCGGACAAGTAACTACAATTCAAGAACAAAAACAGTTAGAGTGCATTAATAAATAATGATGATAACAATAACAATAATAGTTGTAATAATAATAATAATAATAATAATAATAATGATGATGATAAGTGAAAATAACTTTTAAGGTTATTTTTAGCACTTCAAAACTAGAAACTACTAAAGGAGGAAGATATTACACCCAAAAATAAATGTGATTAAGGTTAGACTGCGCATCATGTCTGATAGAGACTAGCGTGTTAACAAGCGGCGAACGTACCGGACCCGGTGGTCTGGGCTGAAGCCCAGGTCCAAGGTACTCATGGGATTTTTTTCCCCCAATTCCAATCCGTGACTGTGTTCTTTAAACGACCGGATAGTCTCGGCCAAGTCAGTAGAATTTTTCCACCTCTCTATGTTTCCTGTCTTCCTTGTTTACCGTGCCCTCTTAAATTTATAACTTTAGGATTGTCATGTGGGTTATCTATCCATTGTGAATATGTCATTCCCCTATAAGTATTATCATTGTTCGCTACTTTGCTCTTGCGATCTGATGGTAAACAGTGCATTATTTGACCCATCAAACGCGCAGTCTCAATTTGCGCTGAAATTCAAATTCCAATGCAACTCAGTCCGTTCAAACAATGATGAAAATGTTATCTACAACTCCATTCGATTTTCAGTACGGTAAATGCTGTATTTTCAGAGTTCAAACAAATTCCGTATAAATGCAAAATTTTACCCGAGTCAACAGGAACAAACTCATATCAGAGCTACGTGTTATGAAATTCTTGGTTGGTCTGTTGGCTATCTCACTCTTATCCCTTATTATGCTGTTAATAAATACAATAACATCCTCTACTTACAGAAATGACAGACGAACGTTGTTTCTAAAAATGCCTGAAGACAAATTCTTTAGCTTGTTTTCGTCAAGAGTCCTTTTACAAGAAAACATATCAAAGTACCGGTTTAGTTAGAGCTTCAAGATGATGAGAGACCTAAATGTTTCCAAATATTAGAGCTTACTAAAAGAACAACAATAACAGAATCAACCCTGCTACAACCTTTTTGATTCAAATATACATGACATCTATTAAAACGATTTTTATCTTAGTACAGTTTTCTCCCATACTGCGTAAAAGAAAAAAAACAGGCAAAAAGGAAAATAACTCAAATAGCAATAAAAACAGGAAAAACATCATTGGCATCCCTGTACACAAGCGAAAAGACAAAAAAAAGTAACAGCTCTGGTAACCCTGTTGGGAGGGAGTGGAGGGTGAGAGTAAAGGCTAATTTGAAACATTATTTCTTATTTTACCGATTATTTTCCATTTATGAGAGTCTCCGACATGTTTATTCAATTTTAATGATTCTCTTTTACAATAGACACCTTCTTTCTTGTAGAAATTAGAAGATTCAAACTCTATTTCATCACACTATATGTATTTGCGTGATTGATGTCGTTGCTTTGAGCTTGATTTTTCTTCACAAATGTTGTTGATAGATATTGGGCTACAGCCCCGCTTTCGCTCGACCTTTTCACCCATGATCCTGCGAAATGTCTTGAATCCAAAGCTATGGAAAAAAATTGCTATCTATTTTTGTCTCTTCTAGGTTACCGGGTTTTCTATCCGCACAGAGTAGCTCGTTCCAGCTTCTGACAATTTCTCATAAACGATCTACTTTGCAGAAAAGTCTCGCTTCATAATACATTAATGTTGTTCTCGGGTACGGTCTAGACAATGCACCTGACCTAAGAACTGAATAGTATCTTGTGATGTTCTGTGATTAATTGTCCCCAAATTCAAAACCCTTCGTGTAGATCACATACGAAAAAAATATTTGTTTAACTTTATTCCAATCCTTCGCATGTTATTTCAAGAAAAAAAATGTGCGCGTACCGTCTCTAAACAAAGCACTATACACTGTATGGCAAGGAAGAGGTAAATAAACTTATAATTTGATTGAACTTTAAGCAATCTTGATGTTCATCCCCTGACCCGAAGGAAGCCAGGAAAACGGTAAGGAAGAAACTAATGACGGGAACTTCTCCGTCGATTGGATAGGGTATCAAATATGACCTCTGATAAAAAAAAATTAACTGCACAGTTTCAATCACAAAGAACAAATCTTCGAAGGGTTGCCAGCATTTCCCCATAATCTAATTAAATTTCTTTAAGAAGAGCTGTCTAGTTTAAGTATTAAGAAACTTGCGCTCCGAAGCCGCCAATAGAAAAGTATTTCATTTAAAAACAAACAAACGGCCAAAAACAAAAAGACAAAAATAAAACAGTTCATCATCGACATAGAGTATTTTGAATTGTGTGGGCTCTCTCAATTTGTTAACTTTTCAGAAAAAATTTCCGACTGCCGGTCTACCGATCAGATAACCAAAGCATACCAATATTAACGCGAAACTAAAACAACTTTACATTAAGTTAAATTAAATTTTAACTTTTTATGGTATTTTACCCAGTATGTGCTGTTGTACACACCACGATTACATTGGAGGGTGTAAACTGGAAATAGTGTCTCCTGAATTGTCGAATCTTTTAATGAAACACCTGATCTTTTTTTCTTCTTATCTATGTTTCCTTTCATTTTTTTTCGTTCAAACCCAAATTTTGACAGGGTTGGTCGTTTTATGGCACATTCTGTTTAGCAGAGGTCGAAACAAGGGTGAGGTGGGTCCAAGGGTACTATGCATCAGCATAAGAAATAACATGAGTGTTCAAGAAAAGAAGGTAAATTCGATCATTTGGAGATAAAACATTACTTCTCTGTTCAGTAGATTTGGATTTAAGACACCTTTAGCATACTGATAAAGCAGGGTATAAACTTACAGGTTCACCAGCTCAGCGTTATTACTAAAGATGTCTGATGGTAATTCCCCCAACTGGTTGTTGTCTAAAATCCTAACAGGAAATAATAAAAAGCGGTGTTAATTAAATTCTACGAATTAGAGAAGGTCAGGATCCACAATAAATGCATTCAAGTAAACCTTAAGAATCAAAGAGCCGATACTCTCTTTTCGATTTTCCATATTTGAGTCTACGACAAGACAACGGGCTATTTTATGGAACGAAAGAACTTTGAAGGTTTGTTATTCAAAGCTCTGAACACGACTGAAAACTTTAAAATTCCTCTCCTCTCCCTCCCTCTCCTCCCATCACCTATTGTTGTAATACATAAGGCTTTACGGTACAAACTTACATGTAGTGTAGACCACATCATGGGCCAGGTGATATTGATTTGTTGTAGGGTGGGGTAGGGTAGGTAAAGATACCAAAAGAAGTTTGAAATAGAAAAGTATTGAACTAATAATACAGAATGTCTGGAATAGACAGACCTTGGATTAGGAGTATATGAAAAAATTTCTTGAAATTTTCTGTGTTACGACTGGTTGACGTGCGGCCCAATCTAAGTTTCTATACGAGAAATTTAATTTTTTGAACATACGCTGAGGCAAGCTTTCGTGATTTTTTCCCCTTCCGAATTGAAGTATTCTTCAGTAGTATGCTATTGTTTACAAACCTTTTTTCGAGTTCTCTCAACATCTCAGTTGGTTTGTATACGATGGTATACGATGGTAAACCGATAAAAAATGTGGTTTATCGTTTAACTTTTCGCCTTTCGGGGCAAAGATAGACGCCAGATGTGCGCTTTTAATCGTTGCAGGGTAAGAGTAGTTAAAATCGCCACTCTGTGCTATGTTATTATCATTACATGACAGGAGCCATGGACTCCTGTACATGATTTGGTATATGGGATTGTCACAAAGGAGGAAGAAGAACGTTGCTGTTAAATAATGGTTATCTCATGTTCATTACACGATTTGGTTCAAACAACTTTATATATATATATATATATATATATAGGAAGTCTGCAAGTCGATTTTCGCGTGGAACAGTGCTCAATACGTTGAAGCAGAGCAGAATAAAACCCCTGAAGAGTGAAGCGATTCACGAAACAGGCTTGTCGGGAAATGTAGTTACGTCCTTTTTTCCTCTCATAATATTTATATATATATATATATATATATATATATATATATATATATATTTCCATCTAAGGTTATATAACCAAAAAATCTTAACAAAACTATTTCTGGTTTAATACACCTTTCAGTCATGCGTTAAATATTCCTGCCACCCCACACAACGAAGCACTTCTTAAAAGTAAGGGAAGAAAGAAAGCAAACAACTTCTAATTACATCGTAACTAAAAAGTTTAAAAAAAGAAGTAATACGTCAATCTGAACATTTTCCTTTTGCCTAACATTGTTTCATTTGTCCAATTATTTTCAAGGAGACTGTAGTTAAGCGTGTCTTGTATCTATTTGATTAGTCTAATTCACGCCTGGTAAATCATTTTTGTATAAAATGACGCAAGGTCACTTTACAGGGTTAAGGATGCCCGTCTCGTCCCACTGTCGATCTTAGCTTTTCAAAACAGTTAAATTCAGATAGTTTTAAGAATTCGTGAAAAGTATATACTGACGAGGTGGCAAACGCTGAAGGGGGCTCTGATTAGCTACTCAAACTCCCTATGTCCTCAGGTTTTTACCGGTGGAAGACTTGCGCGGAATTTGCGCCCAAAAGCGTTATAATCGTTACAGGAATAGACGAGCTAAGATTATCTTTTTGTACTATATTATCTCACTGTTTTAGGATACACCAAAAACAACTACCCACATTAGCATCAGTGCCTTATGGTGGATATCTAAATGGCCATTTTAGGGCCTGGTAAACATCTACCTCTATATCTAACAAACTACCTCCACTTCGTAGAATAGTTGTTAGCTATCAACAATTTGTAAGGAGGACAGATTTAATCTCGAAAAAGTGGTATTCCCTACCAATCAGGTACGATGTTTTTTTTTATTCCTTTCCTTTACGAAATTTCAGCGCATATAAGAAATCCCACGTGGTATCACGGAGTTTTCAAGTACATATATTCCGAGTCCGCGCAATTCGAACGCTAGGTATGAGATTTATAAATCTCCTCGAGATCCTCATCAACATATAATATTTTAGATTATATCGTTTGTCTCAATTCCTTAATTTTCACGGTAGATTTCCAACTGCAGGTCATTTAGTTATTTAATATCCGTGACCGGCAGTCGATCTTTTGCAATTTCTTCGTGTCAACATGTACATCTCATGGCTCCGTAGTCCTGCAGTAAACTCGAGCGAGCGCTAGACACGAGATTTCTAAATCACTTCGGGATTACTTAGCAGTTCCTCGTCGACATAAAGTATTAAGATTGAATAAACTCTCTAATTTGTTAAATTTTCAGAAAAATTTCCGACTACCGGTCATTCAGTAGTTTGAGAATCTTGACCGGCTGCTGATCAGACGACCAAAGCGGACTAATATTAACGTCAAACAAGAACAACTCTATTGTTATTGACCAAATATAGCTTCATTCTAAGGTTAAATTACAAAATCACCGAATTCTTCTTTTTGCAATATACTTGCTTCTTTAATGTGCCCGTTTCATGTTTTCTTTCTTTGATCTTTGAAGATCATGTGCTCGTAGGTTTGTTTTTACCAATTTCAATCTCTGGCTTTTAATGTTCAAACTTCATCACCTCAATTGTCGCCGATTTCTATATTACCGCAGTTTGTAGAAAATCAAAATTTCGACAAGTCAAGAAGGAATTTCGTCCATAAACAGTCGTCTGCCGCACATACTTGAGCAGCCGTTTCAAATCCTTGTTTACCCATATCAAACTGTGTGGCCACACAGTTTACAAAGTCGGTAGTATCGCCTGAATTGTCTAAACTATCACAACAACAAAAAAACAAGCGTTCGCCGTGCGAAAACGAGGACTGAATTCACGGAAAACGCGGCATTTACTAACGTTTACCTGTGTTTTGCATACGGAAATTCTGACATTTTCTGAGCGTTTTCACATCGGTGAATCCCTGCCAGTATTCTTCCCATTATTTGGCAGTTCTCCTTCGCGGTAAGTGCAGGTAAAGAATATAATTTTCAGGCCATAACTGCTCGGTTAACGCACGGCAAACAGCTCGTTTTCCTTTAGTTCATTATCATTTTCCGAGTGTGCAACAACATATTCACCGGAGTTAGCGGCTGAAAACACGCATTTCCCGGGAAGATTAACGTGTGTAATAAAATATAGTACCCATTTATATGGTTAATTTTAGTTTTTTAGTAGTTTTACTCATTCTTTTTCTTTGCTCAAATCCAAAATCCCAAATTTTGCAAGGGCTGGTCATTCCATGGCGAAAAAAATAACTTTTACGTAGACGAGAAGTGGCGCATGGTGTTGAGCAGAGGTCATAACAAGGGAGGCGTGGATCCAATTGTACTGTGCATCACCATTAGAAATAACATTAATGTTCGCGAAGAACGACTCTTCAATCATTTGGAGATGAAATTTTACTTCTCTGTTCAGTAGATTTGGATTTAAGCCACCTTTTGCATAAATAAAGCAAGGTATAAACTTACAGGTTCGTCAGCCGGGTGTTTTTACTAAAAATGTCTGATGGTAGATCCTTCAACTGGTTGTTGTCCAACGTCCTAACAAGAAATCATAAAAGGGCGCTGTTAACTACATTGTACGAATTAAAGAAGGTCAGAATGCACAATTGTTAGTGCGCTCGACTCCAGATCGGGTGGTCCAGGCTCGAGCCCTGGCTGAGGTCATTGTGTTGTGTTCTTAGGCAAGACACATTACTCTCACAGTGCTTCTCTTCACCCAGGTGTACAAATGGGTACCAGTAAATGTGCTGGGGGTAACCCTGCGATGGACTAGCATCCCATCCAGGGGGGAGTAGCAATACTCCTAGCCGCTTCATGCTAAGAAAACCGGAGTTAAGCATCGGCCCCATAGGCCACTTGGGCCCGTATTAATGCTTTATTTTTTACTAAGGTGTACAATAAATGCCGGTAAATAAACCTAGAGTATCAAAGAACTGGTGCTCTCTTTTCGATTTTTCATATCTGAGTCTACGAAAAGACAACGCGCTATTTTGTAGAACAAAAACAAAATGACTTTGAGGGGTTGTTTTTATTTAAATCACTGAAAACAGCTGAACATTTTAAAATTCCTCTCTACTCCGCGATCCCTCCCTCTCCTCCAATCACCCATTGCTGTAATACCTAAGGCTCTACGATACAAACTGACATGTAATGTATAGACCACGTAATAAGCCAGGCAACACTGATTTGTTGTATGGTGGGGGGTAGGGTAGGTAAAGATACCAGAAGAAGATTGAAAGGGAAAAATATTGAACTAATATTACAGAATGTCTGGAAAAGACAGACCTTGACAGAGGATTATAAGGAAAATTTTCTTGAAATTTTCTTGTATTTCGACTGGTTTAAACGCGGCCCAGTGTAGGTTTCAATACGAGAAATTGAGGTTTTTTAACATGCGCAGAGTTGGAATTTTTTATGATTTTTTTTCTTCAATGAACGTCATTGTTTACAAACTTCTTGTCTTGTTCTCTCAACATCCCAAGTGGTTTATATACGACTTAAAAAAGTGCGGTTTATTGCGTCGCTTTTCACCTCCTGGAGCAAAGAGAGACGCGCCATTGGCGCTTGTAATCGTTGCAAGGTGAAAAGAGTTAGAATAATTTTTTTTGTGCGATATTATCTTCCAGTTTTCGTATATACTACGGGTACGTTTCGGTAGTCGGATATGATTAAGACTTCGCAAATCATTAAAGGTTGGGAAATCACGACTTTTTGTCCCGCTCAAGACTATGTAATCCATATTTTCAGAAACGTTTTGTGCCTTTTCGTTGCTGGATTTTCTTTGGATTGCAACCAAGGACTTTCTTTCCATTTTCCACGTTTCACGATAAGAAATCGACACGATTGAATGTTCCGAAAAATACGGAACTCAAACGCGAATGCAGACAAATTTGAATTGAGGTATAAAGCTGTTGGACGCCAAAATGTTGCAAGGGAGTCCATGTTTAACAGAAAACATTAAACCTTGATATAAATTTTTTTAACGAAAATAATTTTGTTCTTAATAACTCAAGTACATTTAGGGCGTTTCGTGTTGTATTTTAGACATATTGCCTTATGGAATACCAACTTTCAAGAAATAAGTTTCTTTCCCGGATCTTATGTTGCCCGTATCCCTAAATCCACTTTATCAGAAATCTAACCGGCAGCAGTTTAAGAGCGTGTCCACGAGAGCACCGGGCAGAAGTGCTTCATGCGATCTCACCGATTTCGATGAAACTTTGCCAGTTTAAACGGCCATTCTAAGATTAAATTACAAAATCACCGAATTCTTCTTTTTGCAATATACTTGCTTCTTTAATGTGCCCGTTTCATGTTTTCTTTTTTTGATCTTTGAAGATCATGCGCTCGTAAGTTTGTTTTTACCAATCTCAATCTCTGGCTTTTACTATTCAAACTTCATCACCTCAATTGTCGCCGATTTCTATATTACCGCAGTTTGTAGAAAATCAAAATTTCGACAAGTCAAGAAGGAATTTCGTCCATAAACAGTCGTCTGCCGCACATACTTGAGCAGCCATTTCGAATCCTTGTTTACCCATTTCAAACTGCGTGGCCACACAGCTTAAAAGGTCTGTTGCAAGGGCTGGTCATTTTATGGAGAAAAATTAACATTTAGGGAGACGAGGAGTGGCACATAGTGTTGAGCAAAGGTCAAAACAAGAGAGAGGTGGGTCCAAGGATACTGTGCATAAACACATCTCGTGTGGTAGAGCGGCATTAACACCATACTAAATTTTAACTTTTAATGGTATTTAGTATTTCTCATTGTACACACCATCATTATACTGGAGAGTGTATACTAGAAATAGTGTCGCCTGAATTGTCTAAACTATCACAACAACAAAAAAACAAGCGTTCGCCGTGCGAAAAGGAGGATTGAATTCACTGAAAACGCGCCATTTTACTATTTACGTTTACCTGTGTTTTTTATACTCCTAGCCATTTTTACGTTTACCTGTGTTTTGCATACGGAAATTCTGACATTTTCTGAGCGTTTTCACATCGGTGAATCCCTGCCAGTATTCTTCCCATTATTTGGCAGTTCTCCTTCGCGGTAAGTGCAGGTAAAGAATATAATTTTCAGGCCATAACTGCTCGGTTAACGCACGGCAAACAGCTCGTTTTCCTTTAGTTCATTATCATTTTCCGAGTGTGCAACAACATATTCACCGGAGTTAGCGGCTGAAAACACGCATTTTCCGGGAAGATTAATGTGTTATAAAATATCGTACCCATTTATATGGTTAATTTTAGTTTTTTAGTAGTTTTACTCATTCTTTTTCTTTGCTCAAATCCAAAATCCCAAATTTTGCAAGGGCCGGTCATTTCATGGCGAAAATATTAACTTTTAGGTAGACGAGAAGTGGCGCATGGTATTGAACAGAGGTCAAAACAAGGGAGCCTTGGATCCAATTGTACTGTGCATCATCATTAGAAATAACATTAATGTTCGCGAAGAACTACTTTTCAATCATTTAGAGATAAAATATTGCTTCTCTGTTCAGTAGATTTGGATTTAAGCCACCTTTTGCGTAAATAAAGCAAGGTATAAACTTACAGGTTCGTCAGCCGGGTGTTTTTACTAAAAATGTCTGATGGTAGATCCTTCAACTGGTTGTTTTCCAACGCCCTAACAAGAAATTATAAAAGGGCACTGTTAAGTACATTGTACGAATTAAATAAGGTCGGAATGCACAATGGTTAGTGCGCTCGACTCCAGATCGGGTGGTCCAGGCTCGAGCCCTGGCCGAGGTCATTGTGTTGTGTTCTTAGGCAAGACACATTACTCTCACAGTGCTTCTCTTCACCCAGGTGTACAAATGGGTACCAGTAAATGTGCTGGGGGTAACCCTGCGAGGGACTAGCATCCCATCCAGGGGGGAGTAGCAATACTCCTAGCCGCTTCATGCTAAGAAAACCGGAGTGTGACGATAGGTTTTCGCGCCCAAACTGGAACACTGAATCTTCGCGGACGGAACAATAACAACTGGGGGAAATAACTCGGTAGAGACCACTTGGCAGCGAGAACGGAAACTCGTCACGATTTCCTGGTACACGGAGATCTACTTCGAGCGAGCTTATACGGACGTCAAGGATAAGACAATCTTTGGTTCCACGGTACTTTTATTCTAGGTCAGGCCAACAAGCGACATGACCTCTAGCATACTCTAGTTTGTAATCATCAAAGCTGTACAAGGAACTTGCTTAAGAACTAACTTGTGTGAGGTGCTATTGTTACACAAATCGTAATATTTGAATAAGGACACAAAGGAGCGGAAAAAAGTCTCTTTGAAGTTAAACGAAAACTACTTAAATATTCCATCTGTTTCTACGACGGAAAGAATCTCAAAATTAAAAAGACGGATGCAATAAACTCTATGCCATTAAAGTAGGAAACTTAGGTGCGAATTTACAGCTCTGGTATAGAAAACAATACCCATCTTAATTGCAGTAGCGCAGCTCAGGAAATAAAAACGAAGAAGCAATTAAAGGTTTCTGCTTATCTATGCAAGATTGGTTCGGAAACCATCGCATGAAAATAAATTAGATTTACGAGTATAAACTCAGTTGCTATCTACCATGAAAACCAATGTTTCCAGAAAGACCATTAACACTTATATTTATCTAAAAAAAACCATGTAATAAATAACAAAAGTGCCAACAACCAGGTGCAAAGTAAAAGCGAGTAATCAATAGAAATCCATTCTAAAAGCCATTTTGGTCTTTATGTATTTTTTTGATTTTTTAAAATGAAAGGACTTGAAATGGTCAAATGTGAAAGCTTACGAATAAATATGTACCGAATAACACACACGGGAAAATCAGTAAATTTTTCCCGTAACAGAAGTAAAGCATCGGCCCCATGGGCCACTTGGGCCCGTATAAAGGCTTTATTTTTTACTAAGATGTACAATAAATGCCGGTAAATAAACCTAGAGTATCAAAGAACTGGTGCTTTCTTTTCGATTTTTCATATCTGAGTCTACGAAAAGACAACGCGCTATTTTGTAGAACAAAAACAAAATGACTTTGAGGGGTTGTTTTTATTTAAAGCACTGAAAACAGCTGAACAGTTTAAAATTCCTCTCTACTCCGCGATCCCTCCCTCTCCTCCAATCACCCATTGCTGTAATACCTAAGGCTCTACGATACAAACTGACATGTAATGTATAGACCACGTAATAAGCCAAGCAACACTGATTTGTTGTATGGTGGAGGGTAGGGTAGGTAAAGATACCAGAAGAAGATTGAAAGGGAAAAATATTGAACTAATATTACAGAATGTCTGGAAAAGACAGACCTTGACAGAGGATTATAAGGAAATTTTCTTGAAATTTTCATGTGTTACGACTGGTTTACACGTGGCCCAGTGTAGGTTTCAATACGAGAAATTGAGGTTTTTTAACATGCGCAGAGTTGGAATTTTTTATGATTTTCTTTCTTCAATGAACGTCATTGTTTACAAACTTCTTGTCTTGTTCTCTCAACATCCCAAGTGGTTTATATACGACTTAAAAAAGTGCGGTTTATTGCGTCGCTTTTCACCTCCTGGAGCAAAGAGAGACGCGCCATTGGCGCTTGTAATCGTTGCAAGGTGAAAAGAGTTAGAATAACTTTTTTGTGCGATATTATCTTCCAGTTTTCGTATATACTACGGGTACGTTTCGGTAGTCGGATATGATTAAGACTTCGCAGATCATTAAAGGTTGGGAAATCACGACTCTTTGTCCTGCTCAAGACTATGTAATCCATATTTTCAGAAACGTTTTGTGCCTTTTCGTTGCTGGATTTTCTTTGGATCGCAACCAAGGACTTTCTTTCCATTTTCCACGTTTCACGATAAGAAATCGACACGATTGAATGTTCCGAAAAATACGGAACTCAAACGCGAATGCAGACAAATTTGAATTGAGGTATAAAGCTGTTGGACGCCAAAATGTTGCAAGGGAGTCCATGTTTAACAGAAAACATTAAACCTTGATATAAATTTTTTTTAACGAAAATAATTTTGTTCTTAACAACTCAAGTACATTTAGGACGTTTCGTGTTGTATTTTAGACATATTGCCTTATGGAATACCAACTTTCAAGAAATAAGTTTCTTTCCCGGATCTTATGTTGCCCGTATCCCTAAATCCACTTTATCAGAAATCTAACCGGCAGCAGTTTAAGAGCGTGTCCACGGGAGCACCGGGCAGTAGTGCTACATGCGATCTCACCGATTTCAATGAAACTTTGCCAGTTTAAACGGTCTACCCCAAAACTCAAATAGACAAACTGGTTTCTTTTTGGTTTTTACCAGGGGGAGATAGACTACCCCCCCTGGTTTTTCTTGGTTTTCACTTTTTCACCAAGGAAATGGCTTCAAAATAGGTAACATGTATGAAGCTCTCACTGCGATGGTATTTAATCAATTACTCTGAGGGAATGATTATTTTAGATATATGAAATTCATATATTTGCACTGCGGTGAAGAGACAAAATTAAGAGATCCTCGCACCTAAGAACACTACTGAAACGAGTAGTTGAAAATAGGACCTGAAAAAATTCAGGCCCATACGGGATTTGAACCCATGACCTCTGCGATACCGGTGCAGCGCTCTTACCAACTGAGCTAACAAGCCAACTGGGAGCTGGTCAATGTGAGGGTTTCTGAGAGTTTGCACACATATTTTTACATCCTTAATAAATGTCCGCCGCAAGCATCAGTCAATTTGAGTGACGGCTTGTCAATCGACAGAGGCAAATATACGACTGTGTTTTTAGACTTTTCGATTCATCCAAATATTTGACAACTTTGAGGTCAAATATCTCCCGTTGCCAGAAAGCTACAACATTAATCTTAATTACCCTCTATAACCCATTATTTCATCTCTGAAAATCATCAAAAAAATCTTTGGGCGCTATCGTATTTTTTGTCTTGGATCCCTTTTTTAAATCTGTGACTGTGACAAGTTTCTCTCAACTACACCTGTCACGCAATTGTTGCTCTAGGCGGTCACTTGACCAAATAAACCTACATTTTTTTAGCTCTTCATACACGATGATTGATCAAGAAAGATGAAAAATGTGAAAAACTTTCGACGTTTTTTTAGGAATGGAAAATTTCACGTTTAGAGAGATGCAAGTAGGCGAAAAATCGAAGAGAAAATTCGTACCGTTTCTTTCTCCTATCGTTTATTACCTTGGAGATTTGCTAAAAGATCTATGGCTTTTGTACGGTACAAAACATTCATTAGTCTATAATTTGATTGTTTATCATCATCATTGCTCATTTTAGGAGATTTTAAAGTCACACGCTGTGTTTTGGTTGACACTAATATCAAGTTGCAGTGTGCGAGAACTTTGGCTTTTAAGGACGAGAAATTCTGCCCTCTCGCTTGAGAGCAAATATCAATAGTTCTAAAAACTGTGCTTCTATCTCGAAAATAAAATTTAAATAGTATTGTCGTCGTCACCTGCCGCCATCGAACATTTTCATGCAGAACTCCGGTAAGCTAACATTGCGTGACCCGAAGACTCTCCGTAGGAATTATTCAAGTGCGTTGTTTATGCTGTCTGCTAAATAACAATTTCAGAATAATCTGCAAAGCTCTATAATTATTTGCCTGCTTCGATCGTAAAATATCTGCATATTTTTTTCAAGCATTCTATTACTACATATAAATCTACAGCTCTGTAGATCGAGCGTTACCGGCGTTTAATTGCGTGACTTGTAAAATTTATTAAGAATGAGCCAGCAGTAATTTGACCAATAGGCTTCATGCAAATTTCCCTTGATGAAATCCCAAGACATAGTCAGTTGTTTTCGTGAGCAAAGACAACATATATGAAAGAAAAGTTAGATGCAAATGTCTTTATTATTATTTTTGTTAGCTTTATAGCAGCTGTACCCTCTCCCGCAGTCTAAATTTTGCAAGGTCACTCCTTATCTTCTGCCTTGTTCGGTCGGTTTCGACTTCTGAAGCTAGATCATTGGCATCAGCTCTTCGTCCTAGTTCATATTTACAGAGGGGGACCTCGTCAATAAACCAATTTTTGTTACGGCAGATAACCGGCTGAAGTATCGAGAGATTTGCTGCTCCATCAACCAGTCAGTCCTAGACAACATTTCTGGCTGGTGTCGTCTCTTAAACTCGATATTTGGGAAGTCACATTAGAGGCGGTTGCCATACTACTTTCCTCCCCTGTCCAGCACACGTCTAGAAGATGATTTATTGCTTTCTGAGAAAAGGTGGCTGTTTTTTGTGTTTTACAAAGAGCCCATCCAAAGTTCACTTGGCTAGTTCGGGATTGTTCGTCAGAATTTTACCTGAGGTCCCGATTTCTTATGTGGCATCACTATGAAGACGTAATACAACTGATACACCTACACTACATAGGATTAACGATGTCTGTTGCGCTGTTGCGAGAAGGAGGAAATTATTACCGGAAGTGTAAACTCTTTAAGAGTTTCAGAGACGTTTCAGTGATGTCTATTTTCGGCTGTCACAAAAAATTTACCCCCACTTAAATTTACTGGGAAAAATGAACTACCAACTCCTTGTTGAAAAAATTGGAATTCATTTGACTGATACGCCGGTTGTTTCAATTTTGCTTTTCCTCGGGCTGCAACAAAACAGTTCTTAAATTGACCAACGATTAAAATGTTTTGAAATACCGTTTGGAATCTACCTTTTTTTCTGTCGAGGTCGATGTGAACTCACATTAAAAGCGTTTTTGACGGAACAATCTAGTGAGCATCACTGCACGAACTGAGAAAGTAAAAACTTATATTTATCTCCCACGCGTTTCGTCTGACAATAGTAGACTTCATCAAGGAATTTTTCAAGTAGGGTAAATAAGCTTGCTCATATAAAAATAGTAAATAAGTTATCTCTTTACTATTGAAGCCAGTGGAGAGAATTCGCCAGGTGCGCCTACGGTGTTATACATGGGTGACATTTTCTGGACGTTACATGTACGAGTACGTGATCCGTTTGAGGGTCACAGATTTAGTGTAAATATTTGACCCCTCAACATCACGCAATGTCTCTAGTTTACAGAGGTCTTAGAACGTTTCATTACATGGATGTGCCTTCTGCGGGTAGAAGGTTACAAGCGAATTTCTCACGCGTAATTGCCTTTGATTTCTTAAGTGATGTTGTCGCAAACACAGTTTTTTTGGAGTCACGAAACAAAAAACTTATCAGGACTTAGTTTCATGTTCTAATGGAAATTAATAGCAAATAAAAACATATTCTCATGAGAAGTAAAGTTATAAGTAACAGAGGTTCTCTGAAACAAATAGTTATAGAAAAAGATTTCAGTTCTGGTCAATATTGACTTTTCATAGCCTACTTAGAAATCTGAGGGAACGCGCTGAGGGAATAAAAAAATATAAATGTGTAATAATGCAAGGAAGAGAATAAAAATACAAATAAAGAAAAAGGAGAAAACATAGGAACCCGTGTTGCACCGTGAGCCAGACCTACACACCTAAGCCCGACACCACCTAGAGAAACTCGAAAGAGTGCTGTATATGAACTGGCTCGCACGTGCACTCAGGAAAGGCCATGACAATCAGGGAAAAAATAATAGCAAATGCGGATGATATTTGCAGTCAAAAAACAGGAAAATAAGGTAACAGAAGGATTAAGAACTTTCTAGAAGTGTCTCACCTCGGTAAAAACCAAAACAGAAACCAGTTTGTCTTTTTTAGTTTTGGGCTACACTCCTTAAACTGGCAAAGTTTCATTGAAATCAGTCAGATGGCATGTAGCACGACTTTCCGGTGCTCTCGTGGACACGCTCTTAATTCAATTACGGTTATAGGGGCCCGGATATCTCTACAAAAACTTGACAAATCCGTAGGACTTCGTCAGTCATCTACCACTGTGATATATTTAGGTGTTTACCAGTGGTATTTTGTGACACCATTGAACTCGAGGTAAGATGATTCAGAGCTGCTCGAATGTTGGGTCTGGATTTAGGAAGGACTGCCTAATGGATTACTAACCCCTCCTGGCCTCTCAAACATTTTCTTCATATTAAAGAGGTTTGTAAATTCATGGCATACCGTAATATTGTTTCATAAACGCTTGAAGAAAAATTAAGAGTGCATGAATAATTTTTAAATTCCTTTTCTTAGTTGTTACACTTCAAGTGTATTGACTGGCTCATTTAAACTGGGCTCTCACTTTTTGACTAGGCTACAGGTGTCACTGGGCTGATTTTTTTTTTCATGTCTGCGTGCAAAGAAGAATAATCAGGAGAAAACTGAAAGAAAGACATGAACGCTGAACTGCATAGAAGAATATTGTTGACTCAATAACTAGACTAGTTAAGGAAGAGGAGAAGTGTCTAAGGAGGAAATTCCATCTTCCAATGTTTCCTTTAACACATTTTCTTACGAATTTTTCTTTAACGGTCTATTTAGCGAACGAATTTTCCTAAACCGATGCATGTTTCAAATGAAAATGTGTTAATTAATGCAGCTTTATTAGGAGATAACCCAAATATGCGATATCACCCACGCATTCAAACGGCTGCTTTGAAGGTTGGATTCCATGCGTTGCTCTTACACCAATATTAAAAAAGACTCCAAACTTACAGCCACCGCAGCCAGGTATTGTCACTGAAAATGCTTGATGGTAAATTCTTCAACTGGTTGTTGTTCAACTGCCTATCAAAAACAATGAATGTATTTTCTTGAATTCCCCGCACCCAAAAAACTGACAACCAGAAATGCGGTGCGGGATAAGCAGACAATTCTTAGCCCATTTATTGAACTAACCAACTAATCACAAGACAAAAACAACTGTTTACACTGTTTAGACACCAAAAAATTAAACAAACTCTATACGTTCGACACGGCCAAAGTAAATTGAATAAACAAAACCACTTATAATGACTGTCAATCATCAGGAAAGCACAACTAAAAATCGTTACGAGGAAATGGATTACAGGATTCCAACCAAAAAATAAAAAAGAACAAAATTTAACTGTCCGCTTGTAAAAATCCACAATGAAACTTGTTTACTGTTCAGCGAATATATACTTGCTAGTTTACATATCACACTTCTTTCCCATAATCTCACGCCGGCACTTAAAACACACTGCCGACAAATGCACTCGTGCTCGGGAATTCAAGAAACCATTTATCTTTTGTTTCATTACGCTTCGCTACATTCAGGCAAAGATAAATGAACAATTCAATTGCATGGTAAGTTCAGAGAACAAGAGTGCGCTGAAAAAAGTTATTATTTGCGGTCTCATGCTCTGCTAGAAAGGCCTAAAATATACCCACAATTATTATAAAATAATTTGTATATGGGGTCGTCATATTTTCCCTTTTTTTTCTTAATAATTTTTTTATCCCTTCGTCCAAAAGAGAATATTTAGAGGAAAATTGAAACAAAGACCTGAGTACTGATCCACCTAGAATATTCTTGACTTGTTAATGAGACTATTTAAGGAAGAGGGAAAGGTTCAAAGGGTGAAATTCTACCCCAGAATAATTCCGTTAACAAATTTCCTTACAAATGTTTCTTTGATAATCTAGTTCGCGAACAAATGTTTCTGAACTAATGCATGTTTCAAAGGACATTTCATAGTCCAAGTGTTAATGCGGCTGTAGCCATGCGGCCACTCCAGATGGGTATTGCTATTGAAAATGCCTGATGGTAAATTCTTCAGCTGGTTGTTGTTCAACAGCCTATCAAAAATAAGTTAATGTATTTCCAATTGCATGGTATACGACAACAAAGTTCAGAGAATAAGAGTGCTCACAAAAAAAGTTGTTACCTCTCTTCTCCAAAAAATAAAAAAAAGATAAAGAAAACAAAAAGCCAAAGCAAGTATAAGCTTTGGCATTCCTCTGTGAAAACAAGCAAACAAAAACAAACGAACAGGGAAAGGTGTGGGTACCGATTTCTTTCCGGCTCACGTGACATTTTCCAATTACGATCTACTCACGAGAGGGTCCAATCAGTTTATTTAATCTTTAAGTATTCTTTTTTTAACATAGATACCTTTTTCTTGTAGGAAATGCCTTGACTCCACAGCAAGGTAGAAAAGATTCCTATTTCTTTTTGTCTTATCTCAGTAACCGGGCTTTATATCATCCGCAAGCGGAGAAACTCGTTTCAGCTTCTGACGGTTGTTAATCAACAATCGTCTTTGCAACAAAGCCTTGTTTCATAATCCATTAATATTTTTCACGGGTATAGTCTAAACGGGTCACC
>NC_142670.1:16203949-16231449 GCF_964200805.1 Pocillopora damicornis
ACACAAAAAATTATGGGTCAGTGAATTGAACAGAGTTAGCCACTATTCAACAAAACTGCCTTCTAAGTTATTTTAAATGTGGCTAATCTTAGCATATAAACTTTACTAATTATGGGGAGCCTAAAGAGGGCATAAAACGCAGACTAGAAAATCATCTATCTGCCCAGAATAATGCATTAACAAACAGGTTGCGTGACGACAGTCAAAGAAATAGGAATAAAAGGAATAAAGTTTGGTAAATAGACTGTCAGTTAATAAAAAAAAGTATATTAGATATTTAATGATCTTGTTCACTCCTTCAGTTTTTACAGTAACTTTATAACCATGCTTTTGTGTTTTAAATCTGGAAGCTCAGTAGATTCTGTCATATCGATCATTGTTAAAACTGTCTTTGTTTTGATGCTACTTTTCGACATGGGAAAAGTGTGTCGGACAAAAATATTCACCAAAACCTAATTAATTCTTTTCCAGCTTCAGTAATGACAGAGGATTAAGTTTAGATGACAAAACTAAGGATTATGTTGACAGAAATACCGAAGGTCAAGTAAATTCGTTACATGAGGTCACACAACTTGGGTAATATTCATCGTGAAAATCTGCGTATTTGAGCGGTCAAACTAAAAAATTTATTTCTCAAAAACTAAAACATATTTCCACAAAAAACCTACACCACAATCATTAGGACATATTGGGCTACCAAACATGAAAGTAGGAGTGAAGGCAAATTTTGGGTGACTTGCCGCTGTTTGCCTGATACACGTTGACATTAGCTCTTAATTTTCTTTAAATTGAGCTGCCGAGTTTAAGCACCGAAGCATTTGCAAACCAGATGCATTCCTAGACTGTCGATAGAATATTGAATCATTGTTCTAGCAACGATCGGACCAAATCTCGTGGATTCCGTCAATTCTATATTTGAACGGCAGAGAGCTTTTTCTGTGTTTATATATTCTCATCTAAACACGAAGGGAAGCTGGGAGAATTCAAGAAGGTTATGCAAACGTTAGACTCAATTAAGGCTTTGCATAGCTTTAGAAAGTATCCAAAAAAATTATTGTCTATTCATGTTACCTGTTTATTTTCTGTAACGAACTTATCCAAGATTTAGAATCAAGCGCGAGCGGACGAACTCCCTTTTCCTAGCATGGAAGATGTAACCCTCCAGTGGCTACCCAACCTTCCTCCCCGCCCCTTCCTTCCACCCTAATGCTCGAAGGCTAATTAGTCTTAGACCTAATGGCCTGAGTGGATACATCATAAATTTTGTCTGATTGATGAATAAAAAGCCTAGCCTTAGCTATTGATATTTTTTAAAACAATGATACACTTTGTGACTTCGGTGAATATGTCTGATCATTGCAATGTTGTCACTGTCACAATTATCCCTGTAAGTCTTTCGTTGTCCCTGCTCATCGTCCCTGTACATTGCCTGCATGATTAAAATTAGAAAGAATAGCCTTCACTGTTGACTCACAGCCTTCCTAGGTCGATATTGTTCATAAATATGTCTTTTGGCAAATTCTCCAACTGGTTGTTGTCCAATTGCCTGTCAACAAATGACGACAGTTAGTCTTCAGGCGCATTACTGATATAAACGTATTATCATTATCATCAATATCTTCAAGTGACAAGAAATGTTTTTGGTAAGAGCCCATGTTACTCATAGTACAGCAACGTATTTATATTTTCAGGTAAATCTGTCAACTCCATCATTTAGTTTCGCTTATCAGGCGCAAATGTCTTTTAAGACATCCATCCGTAAGTAACACATTCGTCAATCTATTACTTTCCACAGGAAAGATTTCAATGTCGGCATGGGAAACAACATGATATTCGAGTTTCTTAAATGGGCTTTTCCCTACCATTATGAAATAAGGTGAAAACACAAACAATAGTTTATGCAAAGAGCATTTGAAATAGCTTAGACAATTTTCGTGATTTTGCCCTTTTGGTGATTGAATTCTAAAAGTTCAATCCGAAGTTCCCTGTGATGTATGTAGCGAACGATTTTTCCTGAACCGAGCGATTTGATAAAATATCCTTGTTCAAGTGTTGGTTCGACCTTATCAAAAGTGATAGTCCATAAAAAAGAAGCCAGATCGAAAAGCTGCGGACAGACAGACAGGCCCACTGATTAGGCTCAAATTTTGCATATAAACTTGGTTTTGATCATGAAAGAGATATTTTAAGATTGAAATCTATTTTTGTAAAGAATTGCGGCTCAAGGCCATTTGGAGACCCTCAAGAACATGGAAACGAGGCTGGTTAAGAGAAACTTTTCAATGTCTGGGCTTCCTTTGTTTTCTCGTTTTTGTGTCTTTTTTATTATTATCATTATTATTTCTACCATAAAACAAGTGTACAATTCTTCCTCTTTGGTTCGAATAGTAAATTTAGTAGAAAAAAAAAATGAAGTGGTTGAACGCGCTATTCAATTTACTTAGTTTTAGTTGTCGTAATATTCCTGAAAAATACCGTAAGTTCAGAAGCTTGTAGTACTGTTCATATGTCGAGTTAGAACAATTTGATAGTTTCTAAAATAACAGCTGTCAGAGATTATTTGCTACTGTTAGTTCAGGGCAGGGCAACTTCAATGCACTGCCACATCTCCCAGTAGAATATGGTTTCTGGAGCTTTAAGTCGCAGTCTCTCTAGAAGCGGACCGGTGCATTTCGGTTTAAAACAATTGATCTCTTTCAAACTAGTCCCATGAATCGGTCTTAGTCTAAAAGAATACGAAGCAACCTTGATTTCCCGAAATAATGAAAACTAAAATTTTCCCGTGCGAAAATCCGTTCTGCGCTCGAAGGCCTATTTTTTGATTAACTATCATGAATGGCTCGTTTTTTCATAAAATTCTTGTTTGAAGAACTTTTTCGCTTCGCACATTTAGATCGATAAAAAAAAACAAATCATGTAGTTTTTTTTATTTTTAAGTGGTTTTTGACACTGAAAATTATTTTTTCGCTTAACACCTATTTGCCTCTGCTGCCATGACCGTAAACATGCAACTTTCAATCTCGCCTCTGCTTAAAAGTCCAACTTGTTCCCGATGACATTTTTATTCAGAATAATTAAAATAAGAGAGAGGGGTATGTAAATTAAAAAATATATTGTGATTTCGGTTTAATTTTTTTAGCAGAGCGGGTTCATTTTTGAAAATTACCAACAACACTAAAACAGCATTTAGAAGGGAAAATTCTCAATTCCATCCGCCAAAAGTTGACTCTTCGCCCTAAGCGACCTATTGTTTTCTTTATCACTCAGAGCTCAAATGAAAAATGCAGGAAATGCCACTTTCGAGACGCTAGATTTAAAATCTTCTGTAAGAGCATGCTCCTAGATTCATTACTTTAGACGGCCTTCGGCGCTCGGTGTTATCTCCTCGTGCGTTCACCTTAAAAATCTCACGCTACACCTGGAGGATGTCAACTTCTCGAAGAAATCGGAATAAATTTACAATTAGATGATCAATAACGTACAATAATACCCACCAGCGCTACGCTCAAAAATACAAACGTATGAACAATTCATCTGCGGAGTGACGGTGGCGACGTTATTCGTAATTTCATTTATCGCTACATACGTGCATTCCATGTGGCCACAGAGTTTGTCGGATGTGATATATATTACTACGACCCTTATAAAGCCACTATCACACGACAACGACGCATTTTTTAGGAAAGATGGCTTCAAATCAGACTAACCGTTTTCAGAGCCTAAATTTATCAGTAGAGGAGTTCATAGACGGACAGGAAAATAAAAACACCAAGAAAAAGACTAAACGATATGTTGCTGTTTTCCATGAATTTCTTGTTTTGAAAGGCGGAACGAGGCAAATGAACTAATGACTCCTCAAGCGCTGAACAAGTTTGTCAGCGAGTTCCTTATAACGGTTCGCAAAAAAGAAGACAACTAGGAATACGAGCCTAATTTCTTAAGGGCATTCTTCGCTCTTCGCTAGCTTTGAGCGCCATTCGAAGAAAAATAAACTATGGACTTTGTCTTATGAAAGACGTCCAGTTCGAGCAAACTCGGAAAGCGCTTCAGTCAAAGCAAAGGGATCTAAAACGGAAAGGCATAGGCAACAAGCCTAATGCTTCTGCTGCTTTAAGTGAGGAAGATGTTCAAGTTCTGTTTGAAAAAGATCTCTTGGGAAGTTCCACGGTAGAAGCGCTTTTAAACACGGTATGGTTCAACAATACAATCCATTTTGGGTTACTAGGCTGCGAGGAGCACAGGGAAATGTGTTCAAGGGGAGACGTAAAACTTTTTTCAAAACTTTTACAGGGTTGGAGTACCTCAAATTCAATGAAAGAGAAACCAAAACTCGTTCAGGAAACCATCCACGGAATGTAAGAGCCATTGCACCGAAAATGTTTGCTGTGCCGAATGACCAGAAATGTCCAGTAAAGGTCTACGAAGTCTACGCAGAAAAGCGACCCGCGGAAATGAAAACCGACGATGCACCGTTTTACTTTGGCAATAAAGTAATGTTAAATCTGGAAACAACGACGTGCTGTCAACTGATGTCATGTATGCAACTGTCAGGACGAAAAAACGTTCAAAGTATTACTAGCTACTCTACCGTCTCACAGAAACAACAGTTGAATATGTCTCACACTCTCACTGGAACGTTTGACTCGCCATGTTTTAGTGAGCAATGGAATCAGATGGCCGCTCGCATAAATACGAAATGTAGAGGAAAGAGGAGGACTCTTATTCACAGACTTCAGAAAACTAGTTTGTTTTGAAAACACAAAGATGGCCCAATTAGTCTATCATTTCCCACAAAAAAATTATGGGTCGGTTAATTAAACAGAGTTAGCTATTGTTCAACAAACCCGCGTTCTAAGTAAATGTGGCTAATCTTAGCATATAAACCTTACTAATTATGGAGAGCGTAAATAAGGCATAAAACGCGGACTAGAAAATCATTTATCTGACCAAAATAATGCATTTACAAACAGGTTAGGTGACGGCAGTGAAAGGAATAAAGTTTGGAAAATAGACTGTCAGTTAATTAAAAAAAAGGATATTAGATATTTAATTATTTTGTTCACTCCTTCATAAAAAGGAAAAAAAGTGGCGTTCTTGTTGTGAGAGGGAATCGAATCGAATCGAATCGAATCGAATAGTAAGCCTATTTAGAGAGCGCAAGCGCTACCACTGCGCCACAATGATCCTTACAAATTTTTCTTTAACGATCTATTTAGCGCACGAATTTTCCTAAACCGATACATGTTTCAAGTAAAAATGTGTTAATGCAGCTTTATTAGGATATAACCCAAATATGCGATATCACCCACGCATTCAAACGGCTGCTTTGAAGGTCGGATTCCATGCGTTGCTCTTACACAAATATTCAAAAAGATTCCAAACTTACAGCCAGGACAGCCGGGTATTGTTACTGAAAATGCTTGATGGTAAATTCTTCAACTCGTTGTTGTTCAACTGCCTATCAAAAATAAATGAATGTATTTTGAATTACATGGTATACAACAAAAACGTTCAGAGAATAAGAGTGCCCTAAAAAAAGTTATTATTTCTGTTCTCATGCTCTGATAGAAAGGCCTAAAATAAACTCACAATTATTACAAAATAATCTGTTTATATGGGGATGTCACATTTTTTCCTTTTTTTTTTTAATTTTTTATCTCTTCGTCCAAACGAGAATATTTAGAGGAAAATTGAAACACAGACCTAAGTACTGAACCACATAGAATATTCTTGACTTGTTAATGAGGCTATTTAAGGAAGAGGAAAAGGTTCAAAGAGCGAAATTCTATCCCAGAATAATTCCGTTAGCAAATTTCCTTACAAATGTTTCTTTGATAATCTATTTCGCGAACAAATTTTCCTGAACTAATGCATGTTTCGAATGCCATGCGGCCACTCTAGATGGGTATTACTACTGAAAATACCTGATGGTAAATTCCTCAGCTGGTTGTTGTTCAACTGCCCATCAAAAATAAGTTATTGTATATTCAATTGCATGGTATAAAACAACAAAGTTCAAGGAACAAGAGTGCTCGAAAAAAAGTTGTTACTTCTCTTCACAAAAAAAAAAGGACAAAACAAAACTAAAAGCCAAAGCAAGTAAAACCTTCCCTCTGTGCAAACAAGCAAACAAAAACATACGAACAGGGAAAGGTGTGGGTACCATTTTGTTTCCGGTTCACGTAACATTTCTCAATCATGATCTACTCGCTAGAATGTCCAATTAGTTTATTTAATTTATAAGAATTTTATTTTTAACATAGATACCTTTTTCCTTGTAGGAATTGAAAGACTCAATTAATTTTTAACCTCATCATTTGTCACTTAATAATTTAAGAGTTATTTATTAGCTTGATTTATCTCAGTGCTCTTAGCCCATGCTCCCACGAAAATGCTTTGAAAGAAAGAGGGAAAAAATTGCTATTTCTTTTTCCCTTGTCTTGGTAACCGGGCTTTATTTTAACCGCACGCGGAGGAGCTCGTTTCAGCTTCCGACAGTTGATCATCAACAATCGCCTTTGCAACAAAGCCTCGTTTCATAATCCATAAATATTTTTCTCGGGCATAGTCTAAACGTGTCACCTGACCTTATAACTGAGTAGTATCTAGTGATATTATCAAACTAATTTTCCCCAAATTCAATGCCTTCCGTTTAAATCCCAAATGCCAAAAATTAATTAATTAATTTTCATATACATGCATCCACTTTATTTCAGCACGATAATACTTTAAGCTGATGCTTATATGGTCTTGTATCTGAGTACTAGGTTTGCAATAATTTACAAGTTACTGAAATACTGAATACTGAATGTTTAATACTGAAGCCATTAGAAATATATAAAATCGTCATTTCTTAAATCAAAGGTTCAGGTGGATGTCGCTTTGAAATGAAAGTCTCTTAGTTCGTGAATCTTGCTCAGTTTCAAATCTCTAGTCCATCGTTCATTTTTGCTCTATGCGAATGTTTGAATGTAATTGTATTCCAGAAAATAGCACCCCTTGTAACTAATAGACTGTTCTTACATATAATCGCGGATGCCTTTAAGAAAAAAAAAAAAGATATCTGCGCACGCCGTTTTAAAAACACAACCACACGCTGCATAGCAATAAATCGGTTAAACTGTTATTTCCTCTCGTGAGTCGAAGGAAGCAAGTACAATAAAATGAGCGTCATTTAATTTGAGTACTTAACATGGTCTCGGATAAAATTTATTTGCAAAAAGTCATCACAAAGAATCAAAAACGCCGAAGTGTGTCAGTATTTTCCTTCAATCTAACTAAGAGGGGATCTCAGTATCTAAGACGTCCAGTTCGAGCAAACTCGGAGAGCGCTTTAGTCAAAGCAAAGGGATCTAAAACGGAAAGGCATGGGCAACAAGCCTAATGCTTCTGCTGCTTTAAGTGAGGAAGATGTTCAAGTTCTATTTGAAAGGATCTCTTGGGAAGTTCCACGGCAGAAGCGCCTTTAAACACGGTATGGTTCAACAACATAATCCAGTTCGGGTTACTAGGCTGCAAGGGGCACAGAGAAATGTGGGGGAGACTTAAACTTTGTCAAAACTTCCACAGGGCAGGAGTACCTCGAATTCACTGAAAGAGAAACCAAAACTCGTTCAGGAAACGATCCACGGAATGTAAGAGCCATTGCACCGAAAATTTTTGCTGTGCCGAACGACCAGAAATGTCCAGTAAAGGCTTACAAAGTCTACCCAGAAAAGCGACCCGCGGAAATGAAATCCGAAGACCGGATGCACTGTTTTACTTTGGCAGTAAATAATGTAAAATCTGGAAACAACGACGTGCTGCCAACTGATATTATGCAACTGTCAGGACGAAAAAACGTTCAAAGTATCACTAGCTACTTTACCGTCTCACAGAAACAACAGTTGAATATGTCTCACACTCTCACTGAAACGTTTGACTCGCCATGTTTTAGTGAGCAATGGAATCAGATGGCCGCTCGCATTAATACCAAATGTAGAGGAAAGAGGAGGACTCTTATTCACAAACTTCAGAAAACTAGTTTGTTTTGAAAACACAAAGATGGCACAATTAGTCTATCATTTCCCACAAAAAAATTATGGGTTGGTTAGTTAAACAGAGTTGGCTATTGTTCAACAAAGCCGCGTTCTAAGTTATCCTAAATGTGGCTAATCTTAGCTTATAAACTTTACTTATTATGGAGAGCGTAAATAAGGCATAAAACGCGGACCAGAAAATCATTCATCTGCCCAAAATAATGCATTTACAAACAGGTTAGGTGACGGCAGTGAAAGGAATAAAGTTTGGAAAATAGACTGTCAGTTAATAAAAAAAAGTATATTAGATATTTAATTATTTTGTTCACTCCTTCAGAAAAAGGAAAAAAAAAGTGGCGTTCTCGTTGTGAGAGGGAATCGAACCCAAGTAAGCCTATTTAGAGAGGGCAAGCGTTACCACTGCACCACACCGAATACTCACTAAAAAATTTCCTTACAAATTTTTCTTTAACGATCTATTTAGCGCACAAATTTTCCTAAACCGATGCATGTTTCCAATGAAAATGTGTTAATGCAGCTTTATTAGGATAGAAACCAAATATGCGATATCACCCACGTATTCAAACGGCTGCTTTGAAGGTCAGATTCCATGCGTTGCTCTTACACCAATATTCTTGACTTGTTAATGAGGCTAATTAAGGAAGAGGAAAAGGTTCAAAGAGCGAAATTCTATCCCAGAATAATTCCGTTGGCAAATTTCCTTACATATGTTTTTTTGATAATCTATTTCGCGAACAAATTTTCCTGAACTAATGCATGTTTCCAATGCCATGCGGCCACTCGAGATGGGTATTACTACTGAAAATGTCTGATGGTAAATTCCTCAGCTGGTTGTTGTTCAACTGCCTATCAAAATAAGTTATTGTATGTTCAATTGCATGGTATAAAACGACAAAGTTCAAGGAACAAGAGTGCTCGAAAAAAAGTTGTTACTTCTCTTTTCAAAAAAAAAAAAAAAAGACAAAACAAAACAAAACAAAAAGTCAAAGCAAGTAAAACCTTTGGTATCCCTCTGTGCAAACAAGCAAACAAAAACTAACGAACAGGGAAAGGTGTGGGTACCATTTTGTTTCCGGTTCACGTAACATTTCTCAATCATGATCTACTCGCTAGAGTGTCCAATTAGTTTATTTAATTTATAAGAATTTTATTTTTAACATAGATACCTTTTTCCTTGAAGGAATTGAAAGACTCAATTAATTTTTAACCTCATAATTTGTCACTTAAAAATTTAAGAGTTCTTTATTAGCTTGATTTATCTCAGTGCTCTTAGCCCATGCTCCCACGAAAATGCTTTGAAAGAAACAGAGAAAAAATTGCTATTTCTTTTTCCCTTGTCTTAGTAACCGGGCTTTATACTAACCGCACGCGGAGGAGCTCGTTTCAGCTTCCGACAGTTGATCATCAACAATCGTCTTTGAAACAAAGCCTCGTTTCATAATCCATAAATATTTTTCTCGGGTATAGTCTAAACGTGTCACCTGACCTTGTAACTGAATAGTATCTAGTTATATTCTTAAACTAATTTTCCCCAAATTCAATGCCTTCCGTGTAAATCCCAAATGCCAAAATTAATTAATCAATTTTAATATACATGCATCCACTTTATTTCAGCACGATAATACTTTAAGCTGATGCTTATGTGGTCTTGTATCTGAGTACTAGGTTTGCAATAATTTACAAGTTACTGAAATACTGAATACTGAATGTTTAATACTGAAGCCATTAGAAATATATAAAATCGTCATTAATTAAATCAAAGGTTCAGGTGGATGTCGCTTTGAAATGAAAGTCTCTTAGTTCATGAATCTTGCTCAGTTTCAAATCTCTAGTCCATCGTTCATTATTGCTCTATGCGGATGTTTGAATGTAATTGTATTCCAGAAAATATCACCCCTTGTAACTAATAGACTGTTCTTACACATACTCGCGGGTGCCTTCAAGAAAAAAAAAGATATGTGCGCACGCCGTTTTTAAAAACACAACCACACGCTGCATAGCAATAAATCGATTAAACTGTTATTTTCTCTCGTGAGTCGAAGGAAGCAAGTACAATAAATTGAGCGTCATTTAATTGAGTACTTAACATGGTCTCGGATAAAATTTATTGGCAAAAAGTCATCACAAAGAATCAAAAATCCATGGAACAAATTTGAGACATTTTGGCAAGTCACCCAAAATTCGTTTTCACTCCTACTTTAACATTTTGTAGCCCAATAAGTCCTTATAATTGTAGTGCAGCTTTTTTGGGAAAATATATTTCAGTTTTCGAGAAATGACTTTCCTCTTTCGACCGCTGAAATATGCAAATTTTCACCGTGAATATTATCCGAGTTGTGTGACCTCGTGTAACGAATATGCTTGACCTCCGGTATTTCTGTTTACATAATCCTTTGTTTTATCATCTAAACTTAACCCCCTGTCACTACTGAAGCTGGCAAAGAAAGATTTAGTTTTTGGTGAATACTTTTGTCCGACATACTTTTCCTTTGTCGAAAAGTAGCGTCAAAACAAAGACAGTTTTAACAATGACCGATATAGCAGAATCTACTGAGCTTCCAGATTACAACAGACAAAAGGATGGTTATAAAGTAGCTGTAAAAATTTCCTTGTGTATTTGTGTTGTTCTATCTTGACACGAACTTAAAGTCCGGCAAAATTTACTTGCTAGCGACTATGAAATATACATGGTGTGCTTACCTATCGCCACCGTTTACTGGCATAAATCTCTACAATTTGTAAACAAATCTAACATAACACTCTTACTTTGTTTATTTATGATTTTATTTGCTGTTTCGATTATTATAATATGCCTGGGTATTGCTGTTTGCCAGGAGCCTTCATTTTGCGTTGTGTTTTCCCCTTCCCCATTTATATCATAGGCTAGTCACGCAATAATTGATACCGACACAAATGAATATTTACCCTGTATAAAGATTTTTGTTTATGTTGCATAGAAAATATTAGAATATATGCTTTATGAGGTCACTAATTGCTGTTTTAGTGCCTGCGAAGCAGTTAAAAGCGGGTTGTTGCTTCAACGCTATTGAAATTTATAGTATTCTGACAGGAAAGCAAAGCGTGATGCTCCGGGGATAAAATCTTTTAGGGGACCTTTTTACATGATATCGGAATGAGTTTTGTTGAAGAACGAGTTCATCCCGGTTGTCACATGATACCAGAGTCATATCTGTATGAATCCTCTTGGAGCGAGGGAAGCATAGAAAAAGACAGAAAAGGACATAAATACTTGTTTTTAACAGGCTAAATTATCTTGAATGTAACCGCGGTATGAAATTCATTTCTTTCCGGAACGAAACTCATTTTGGAATTATGTAAAAGGTACCTTAGGGTAGGCCCTTCCCGGTTATACTAGCAATTTTTTTGGCATTTTGTGGTTAAAAAGCATTTTTTCACACTTTTTCTTCCAGTATAACATCGATTTACGAGCAAAAAAACGGTGCTACCATGGGGAGTCCAGTTTCCGCTGTTATTGCTAACCTGTACATGGAGGGTTTCGAAGAATAAGCGATAAATACATCATCCTACGAGCCTAGGATCTGGTGAACAATACCTTTACCATCTATCAGACGTAGATGACTTCTTACAGTATTTAAACAGCCAGCAGCCTTCCATCCGCTTCACCATGGAGACAGAAAAAGACAACAAACTCGCCTTCCCAGACACCGCAATTTTAAGAGAACCTGACGGCAGCCTCACCACCAGCGTATACAGGAAGCCTACGCACACCGATCAATACTTAGCGCATGATTAACACCACCCTCAATCACGAAAGCCCGGTATTGTTAAGTGCCTTTACGAGCGCGCCAAACGTCTCGTAACAAAACCCTCCATCATCTCCGGGGAGAAAAAACATCTGTCATCTGTTCTGGTCTCTAATGGTTATCCTTTTTCTTTCTTGCAGAAACAAGAGACATTCGACTCGCCCGTACCGAGACCTCCGCCGTTTCAGAGCATGCCCACAACACCGGACACAAGCCACTCTGGAACGAAGTACACTTTATTGATCGTGACCTTTATTACTACACCCGCAGGGTCATAGAGGCAATTCATATAAGACTTCACCCTAACAACATCAACAGGGATAGTGGAATAGAAATTTCAGAAGCGTGGATGCCCACGATCAAAAAACGCAGCAACAGGAGAGCCGTGCGACAGCGGACCGCCGAGGGAGCAAATTACTGAGTGAACAGCAAGGATCGAAATGCACCTATTAGAGCTGTTGAAAAACAACTAGTCACAGCAGAGCACCATGCTTTATAAGATCACGCATGACCAGTCGACCTCATCGCCTGAAGAAGACTAGCAGTATGGAGTCGAAACGTCTCAATCTACACCACACGTGACTACATCGTAACAAAAACTTAGCTTCTATCGTTATTCACCACGATGGATAACCACAACCTTTTCAGCGACTATTGAGCTTGAAGCTCGAGCTTGCCGCTACTTTTGATGTTGGCAAACATTTTGTGAAAGCCACGCATTTTTCGGAGGGTGATGGTCCTTTTGCTTTTGCTTGTTAAGTGAAACTAAGCACCGTTTCCCAAATTTATCAAGCTCCTTATTTCCCTAACGTCCTTGCAATTGCAACTATAGAAGCGGAGGAAGACCTAGATCAGGACGTAACAGCACTCGAACGGAGTGCGAAGGCTTGTGTTGAGCCGGCAATTAAGTGGATTCTGAGAAAGTTTAATGTCGATCTTTATGATGTAGTGGTAGCATTCAAGGCTGCCAGACTATTCTGCCCCGTTAGGATCCAGTGGCTTAAGCCCACAAATGCATTAGTAGAGTCCCTGAGAGCATTCCCTTTCCCGGATAGTGATGCTATTACCGACGGTCTCAAAGCCGAGCTTCCTACCTATTTGGCTGCTGCTGAAGATGTTGTTATCCCGACTGATAAGTGTGCTGATACGTGCAGCACACTTGAGACAAATTTTGATGTGATTTTTTGGTGAAGAGAAAAAAGTTTTTTCAGCGTTTAGTAGCTAGTATAGAAGGGCTAGGTCCCTTTATCACCGTGTGCATAATTACCCGTCCCGCTAGACGACGGGAAGCCAACAAAGTGCTTAGACATTACTATATAAAACTCTGCCTCTGTCTGGATATTTGGTAGCCTATTGACCAATTCCAGATCGAAACATAAGTCTGACGGGACGCGTAATTTTGCACAAGGTGGTAAGTATAGCCTACATACCGGAGCCAGGTTGCATGAATTTTTCAGACATCTTGAGCACCATCTGTGATACACGCTTGCCAATCCCCCTATCGGCTTTCTGAATCGACTTAACCCTACCTTTATTACGGCCGCACTCTTCTTTAGACACTCCGCCTCTACTATTGGAATCACGACTCCACCCAACACCGAGATTTGATCTGAGTGGGGCAAATTGTAAAATCATCGATATCTTTTGGCGTCTCAAAGATGCCGGCACCCGACAAAATAATTGAAAACTTGCAACTCCGCAAGTGACTTGAAATGTCTTTTTGACAACTACACAAGGGAACGACTAGGGATATGCAACTTCGGTCATCTCGATAACTAAACCCACAAGTTTCACCAGCGAACGACTTAAATGAACAGCAAATCTCTATATTATCATGTAAGATGAGACACTTATACAACAGATAAACTAGCTAAATCAGCATATAGCTTGTCAATCAGATTAGCTTTTGTAAACATTCTTTGACTTCCGCCGGCAAAGGAATCATAGATGCATCTGGACATTTTAGTTCTCTGAATGCAATAATTCCTGGAAGGTTTTTCTAGATATCATGCAAATAGGAAAAAAAACCATCTTTTGATATTTCGGGGGTTGTTTCATCTTTGAATTTAAATATATGTGTCACACTTGTCATACAACTAATATAATGAGATGGAGTAGATGTATGAACACCATGTGTATTTCATAGTCGCTAGCAAGTAAATTTTGCTGGACTTTGAGTTGGTCTCAAGATGGAACAACACAAATACACAAGGAAATATTTTACAATAACTTTATAACCATGCTTTTGTTTTTTAAATGTGGAAGCTCAGTAGATTGTGTTGTTAAAACTATCTTTGTTTTGATGCTACTTTTCGACATAGGAAAAGTATGTCGGACAAAAGTATTCACCAAAACCTAAATATTTCTTTTCCAGCTTCAGTAATGACAAGGAATTAAGTTTAGTTGATAAAACAGAAGTTGATGTTGACAGAAATACTGAAGGTCAAGTAAATTCGTTACATGAGGTCACTCAACTCGGATAATAGTCACGGTAAAAATTTGCATATTTGAGCGGTCAAACTAAAAAAATTATTTCTCGAAAAGTAAAATATATTTTCACAAAAAAACTACACCACAATCATTAGCACATATTGGGCTACCAAACATGAAAGTAGGAGTGAAAGCAAATTTTGGGTGACTTGCCGCTGTTTGTCTGATGCACGTTGAGATTAGCTCTTAATTGTCTTTAAATTGAGCTGCCAAGTTCAAGCACCGAAAAATTTACAAACCAGATCCGTTCCGAGGCTGCTAATAGAATATTTACGGCAAAAAGAAAAAAAAAGGCTAAAATCCTTTTTTTTCCTTCATTGTTGTAGTAACGTTCGGCCAATGTCGGCATGGGAAACAACGTGATATTTGAGTTTCTTAAATGGGCTTTTCCTTACCGTTGTAAAATAAGGGGAGAACACAAGCAATTATTATATTTTATGCAAAGAGCATTTGAAATAGCTTGGACGATTTTCATAATTTTGCCCTTTTTTTAATTGAATTCGCAAATTTCAATCACAAGTTCCCTGTGATGTATGTGGCGAACGATTTTCCTGAACCGAGCGATTTGATAAAATTTCCTCTTTCAAGTGTTGGTTCGGCCTTATCAAAAGCGATAGTCTATAAAAAAGAAGCCAGATCGAAAAGCTGCGGACAGACAGGCCCACTGATTTGGCTCAAATTTTGCATATAAACTTGGTTAGGGGTTTTAGTTATGAAAGAGATATTTTAGGATTGAAATCTATTTTTGTAAAAAATTATTGCTCAAGGCCATTTGGAGACCCTCAAGAACATGGAAACGAGGCTGGTTAAGAGAAACTTTTTAATGCCTGGGCTTCCTTTGCTTTATCATTTTTGTGTCTTTTTTATAATTATCAATATTATTTCTATCATAAAACAAGTGTTCAATTTTTCCTCTTTGGTTTGAATAGTAAATTTCGTAGGAAAAAAAAAAGAAAGTGGTTGAACGCGCTATTTGATTTACTCAGTTTTAGCTGTTTTAACATTCCTGAAAAATACCGTAAGTTCAGAAGCTTTTAGTACTGTACATATGTCGAGTTAGAACAATTTGTTAGTTTGTAAAGCAACAGCTGTCAGAGATTATTTGCTACAGTGAGTTCAGAGCAGGGGAACTTCAATGCACTGCCACATCTCGCAGTAGAATATTCCGATAAGGTTTCTGGAGATTTAAGTCGCAGTCTCTCAAGAGGCGGACCGGTTCATCTCGGTTCAAAAAAATTGATCTCTTTCAAACTATTCCCATGAATCGGTCTTAGTCTAAAAGTATACGAAGCAACCTTAATTTCCAGAAATAATGAAAAATAAATTTTTCCTGTGCGAAAATCGGTTCTGCGCTCAAAGGCCTAGTTTTTGATAGTATTAACTATCAAAAATGGCTCGTTTTTTCACAAAATTCTTGTTTGAAGAACTTTTTCGCTTCGCGTATTTAGATCGATCATTTAAAAGAACAAATCACGTATTTTTTTTATTTTTCAATGCTTTTTGACACTGAAAATTATTTTCTCGCTTAACATCTATTTCCTTCTGCTGCCATGACCGTAAACATGCAACTTTAAATCTCGCCTCTGCTTAAAAGTCCAACTTGTTCCCAATGACATTTTTATTCAGAATAACTAAAATAAGAGAGAGAAGTATGTAAATTCAAAAATATTTTGTGATTTCGGTTTAATTTTTTTAGCCAAGCGGGCTCATTTTCGAATATTACAAACAACACTGCACGAAGAGCGGACTTAACTGTATATGAAATTTACGTATACAACTTATGGTTGACGCCTGAATTGAGCACTTTAAAGCTTCTTTATGCTTGTTGATGCCATGAAACAGCATTTAGAGGAGAAAATTCTCAATCCCATCCGCCGAAAGTTGACTCTTCGCCCTAAGCGACCTATTGTTTTCTTTATCACTCAGTGTTGAAATGAAAAATGCAGGAAATGGCACTTTCGAGACCCTAGATTTAAAATCTTCTGTAAGTGCATGCTCCTAGATTCATTACTTTGGACGGTGTTATCTTCTCGTGCGTTCACCTTAAAAATCTCACGCTACACCTGGAGGATGTCAACTTCTCGAAGAAATCGGAATAAATTTACAATAATACCCACCAGCGCTACGCTTAAAAATACAAACGTATTAACAAGTCATCGGCGGAGTGACGGTGGGGCCGTAATTTCACTCATCGCTACATACATGCATTGCATGAGGCCACAAAGTTTGTTGGATGTGATATATATTACTACGACCCTTATAAAGCCACTATCACACTGACAACGACGCATTTTTTAAGAAAGATGGCTTCAAATCAGACAAACCGTTTTCAGAGCCTAGGTTTAGCAGCATAGGAGTTCATAGACGGACGGGAAAATGAAAACATCAAGAAAAAGACTAAACAATATGTTGCTCTGTTCCATGAATTTCTTGTTTTGAAAGGCGAGACAAGTTTCTCAGCGAGTTCCTTATAATGGTTCGCAAAAAAGAAGACAACTAGGAATACGAGCCTAATTCCTTAAGGGCATTCTTCGCTAGCTTTGAGCGCCATTCGAAGAAAAATAAACTATAGACTTTGCTTTATGAAAGACGTCCAGTTCGAGCAAACTCGGAGAGCGCTTCAGTCAAAGCCAAGGGATCTAAAACGGAAAGGCATGGGCAACAAGCCTAATGCTTCTGCTGCTTTAAGTGAGGAAGATGTTCAAGTTCTGTTTGAAAGGATCTCATGGGAAGTTCCACGGAAGAAGCGCCTTTAAACACGGTATGGTTCAACAACATAATCCAGTTCGGGTTACTAGGCTGCAAGGGGCACAGAGAAATGTGTTCAAGGGGAGACTTAAAACTTTGTAAAAACTTCCACAGGGCAGGAGTTTTACTTTGGCAGTAAATAATGTAAAATCTGGAAACAACGACGTGCTGCCAACTGATATTATGCAACTGTTAGGACACAAAGTTCAAAGTATCACAAGCTACTCTACCGTCTCACAGAAACAACAGTTGAACATGTCTCACACTCTCACTGGAAAGTTTGAACCGCCATTTTTTAGTGAGCACTAGAATCAGATGGCCGCTCGCATTAATACGAAATTTAGAGAAAAGAGGAGGACTCTTATTCACAGACTTAAGAAAACTAGTTTGTTTTGAAAACACAAAGATGGCACGATTAGTCTATCATTTCTCACAAAAAAAATTATGGGTCTGTTAATTAAACAGAGTTAGCTATTGTTCAACAAAGCGGCGTTCTAATTTAGTCTAAATGTGGCTAATCTTAGGATATCAACTTTACTAATTATGTAGAGCGTAAATAAGGCATAAAACGCGGACTAGAAAATCATTTATCTGCCCAAAATAATGCATTTACAAACAGGTTAGGTGACGACAGTCAAAGTTATTATTTCTGTTCTCATGCTCTGATAGAAAGGCCTAAAATAAACTCACAATTATTACAAAATAATCTGTATATGGGGATGTCACATTTTTCCTTTTCCTTTTTAACTCGTGAATTGCGTGCATGCGCAAGAGCGAGTTATAGATACGATGTGGGGAATGGCATTCGCTCGCTCGCTTGCTCGCTCGATTGGTCGATTCCTGTAAACTTTTTTTAGATTTTAGGCTTTTGAGTGCATTTGATAGTTTTTGGCGAGCAATAAACAGACGAAATGGCGACCTTTGTTGCTAAGAATAGTGGTGGGGTGAAAAAGAAGCCAATGATAATCTTAAAAGAGTTTTTTTTTTCGTTTTAGTTTCAACAAGCGGCGCCAGCGACTGGCAGGCATGCAAGGATTCACACTGAAATAACAGAACAACCTTCGTTTTTCATAAAATTGTAATTTACAGTCCTTCAACTTGAAAACAATCCGAAGATTCATTGAAAATATCACTTACTGCGAAGCGCTCGGAGTTTACAGATGTTCAAAAGCTTTTTCTGTTATGGCGTGAGATTGAGGACAAAATTGATCATTACGTTTCGTCGCGTGTGTTTTTCCTGTGTGAAGCAACAAAAGATGCCGGCGACTGACGAAATAACAAGTTAACACGAAAATCAAATAACACCTAAACAAACAATTTTAGCTACCGATTTTCAGTGAATTTTTAAAGAACAATTTTCTTGTAAGTTTCAAGACAATTTGAAGATTCAACATACATACAACGTACTAAAATGTGAAAGTTACACACCACATCATTGATAAATAGGCCTGAAATGAAATTCTAACTTGTTATTGATTATACGTCGCCTAGCACGTGACTTAAATCTACCCAGGCGGAGATCCAAAATGACGGTAGCAGGCTTGGCTTAGTTATATCACTCAAAACTCGTTCCCGTTTGTCTCATTTGATAAAGAGGGAATCGTTAATGTTTTCATTAAGACAGTATTGCCTTGATTTTCTAATATTTACAACGAAAGACAGTAAATTTCTCTTTTCACCCACATTTACTTCCAACCTTTTCTTTTGAACCAGAAACAAAAATGATTGACGTTTAAAACACATGACATCATCCACCTTGTCAAATGTAATAGCATGATCATTTCAATTGTAATGCCTTCTTATCCCAACGTTACTTTGTTTCTTTGCTACGTTAGCGAACACTGAACTACTGCACGTACTCTAGATATGACAATCAACCACAAAATTCCCTAAACCAGATAACATTAAACATAATCTAAAAAATCATGTGTCAATTTACGAGTTTGCTCACAGAGCACTTTGATTTTTCTTTTTAAATTTTTTGTCCCTTCGTCCAAAAGAGAATATTTATAGGAAAATTGAAACACAGACCTGAGTACTGAACCACATAGAATATTCTTGACTTGTTAATGTGGCTATTTAAGGAAGAGGGAAAGGTTCAAAGGGCGAAATTCTATCCCAGAATAATTCCGTTGGCAAATTTCCTTACAAATGTTTCTTTGATAATCTATTTCGCGAACAAATTTTCCTGAACTAATGCATGTTTCAAAGGACATTTCATAGTCCAAGTGTTAATGCAGCTGCAGCCATGCGGCCACTCTAGATGGGTATTGCTACTGAAAATGCCTGATGGTAAATTCCTCAGCTGGTTGTTGTTCAACAGCCTATCATAAATAACTTAATGTATTTTCAATTGCATTCTATACGACAACAAAGTTCAAGGAATAAGAGTGCTCGAAAACTGATAAAGTTACTTCTCTTCTTAAAAAAAAAAAGACAAACAAAACAAAAAGCCAAAGCAAGTAAAAGCTTTGGCAACCCCTGTGTGCAAAAAAAGCAAACAAAAACAAACGAACAGGGTAAGGTATGAGTATCATTTGGTTTCCGGTTCACGCGACATTTCCCAATTATGATCTACTCACGAGAATGTCCAATTAGTTTATTTAATTTATGAGAATTATATTTTTAACATGGATACATTTATCTTGTAGGAATTGAAAGACTCAAGTAATTTTTACGCACATAGATTCTCACGTTATACTTTAAGCGATATTTATTTGCTTAATTTATC
Source organism: Pocillopora damicornis (assembly GCF_964200805.1). Lineage (NCBI taxonomy): Eukaryota > Metazoa > Cnidaria > Anthozoa > Scleractinia > Pocilloporidae > Pocillopora > Pocillopora damicornis. The sequence continues at coordinate 16,223,743 of NC_142670.1, forward strand.
TCGTTGCTTTAAGCCCATGCTCCCACGAAATGTTAGTACGGAAGCCATGAAATGAAAGTCTCCTAGTTCATGAATCCTTCTTAGTTTCGAATCTTTAGTCCATCGTTCATTATTTTACATCTGGATGTTTAAATGCAATTGTATTCCAGAGAATAACGCCCCTTATAATTAATAAACTGTTCTTTCATAGATTCGCGAGTGCGCACAAGAAAAAAAAATTGTGCCCGCGCCATTTTCAAAAACACAACCACACGCTGCATGACAAAAAAATCGATTTAACTGTACGTCATCTCTTCAGTCGAAGGAAGCGAGTACAACAAATGACCGTCATTTAATTGAGTACTAAACATGCCTCTGATGAAATCTATTTGCGAAAAGTCATCACAAAGAATCAAACTCCGAAGTGTGTCAGTATTTTCCCGCAATCCAACTAAGAACAAATTTGAAATATTTGGGCGAGTCGCCCAAAATTCGTTTTGACTCCTACTTTTATATTTTGTAGCCCAATATGTCCTAATAATTGCACAGCAGTTTTTTTGTGAAAATATATTTTAGTTTCGAGAAATGACTTTTCTTGTTCGACCGCTCAAATATGCGAATTTTCACCGTGAATATTACCCGAGTTGTGTGACCTCGTGTAACGAATATACTTGACTTCCCATATTTCTGTCAACATAGAAAAAGCATAGAAAAAGACATAAAAGGACACAAATACTTTTTGTTAACAGGCTAGATTGTCTTGAATGTAAACGCGGTATGAAATCCATTTCTTTCCAGAACGAAACTCATTTTGGAATAATGTAAAAGGTACCTTAGGGACGGACCATTAGACTTTTGAGGAAGGGGATTTTTGATAATTGTACGGTGTTTTTTCTACCTTTAAGGCTGTGATCGATTTTTTTGGGGCTTGTTACCCAACCCCCCAGCCCCCCCCTCGTACCCCTGATCAAAAATCTAACGGTCCGTCACTCAGATGCTCTCAGGTCCTAGAACTTTTTTTGCGATGACATAATTTGGTAAAGATTAAAATTACTGTACGTCTGCATTTGTTAAACAGACTATTCAATTGCATTCAGAACTCGATGTGTGCACTTCTAGTGCATTGAGTATTCTTTTGTAACATGCTCAAAGATCTTGCGATATCTACTGTTCAAGCTATTGTTTCTTTTCAAAGAGGCATCAGAATTATTTTCGTGTCAAATTTGCAAGCGTTACGACCGATCACGTTTCCGCAACGTTTTAGGACAACTCGGCTTCTATTCCCTATTCAGTTGCTATTAACCTAAAATCCTTAATGTAGAAGATAAACGAACGAAGTTTGAACGGTTAAAAGGAGATATTGGTCAATTTTCAGAATCATGCAAATGATCTTTGACGCGAGCGCAATTGAGCAAACACATGGACTTGCGTTGTTTTTAAGAAGTTGGTGGATGGAAGCTATAGATCTACTCGCGGGTTTAAGGCAATCCGTGACCTCATTGGTGTATAAAAAATGCACTGATATGTTTTTCAAGCCCGATTAACGCCTGTATTTTGAGAATTCTTTCGTACAAAGTATTGAATTTTCAATATGCAAATTAAGGTCGAAGAGAAGGGTCTCCTCTGATCACGCTGGCATGTAAAATATTTCAGCTGAAAATTTCCATATTTTGTCTGTGAACTAACTGAATATAATACATCTTGTAACTTGTAGCAAGATAGAGTTCCCAGAGCTACATTGTTGTAGTCGCTACGCGCTGGACAAAATCTTTGACATTTTACACTTTCGATCGCCGTTCACAGGGGTGGTCTGGTCAAAAATCATTTTTGACTTGTGGCGACGCAAAAAGAGAGAATTGGAGAACAACTAGAGTATTCTTGAAACATGCGTCCTAAACCCTTTTCATGGGAAAAAATAAAAGAAAACTTTTTTCTAACGGGAAGTCGAGAGGACCGCTCTTAGTGAGAGCGGCACTTAAAATCATCTCTTTGTGCTTTATTATCTCACTGGTCAGTCGAATATACTTCCAGTACGTTTCGATGGTAGGGTAAGGCTAAAACCAAGGGAAAAATTAAACATGTTCTAGCTCCGAAAATCATTGAAAGTTGGGCAAACCACGATCCTTTGTCGCTTGACTATGTATTCTTTCCTTTCAGACAGGTTTTGTGCCTTTCAGTTCTGGATTTGCATTGGATTTTATCCAAGCCATTTGTTTCCTTTCTACTCATTTCACGTGAAAGTCTTGTTTAAGTGGTCAACTTCAATTTGTTGGGGAAAATCACCAATGCAAAATCGTTCATAACGGAATTCAGAAAAAAGTTTTTGTTAAAAGTTTTGTATGAGGCTACTTTCATATTCTATTCCATAATACATCTTACACTTTTCTAAACATAAACCTTTCTTTACATTCTTTACATTTATAACCTCAAAATCTCTCTAAAAAGAAACAATCTCTTTGATTCAATGCTGTACACACTTATCATCTACTGAATATTCCTGCCGCCCCTAACAAATTTGAAAAATATATTACACCCAAAAGGCTTTAAAAAGAACACAATGAAAACAACCTTAATTTAAGCGCTGAATGTAATGGATATCAGCAGGGAGAAAAGTGTTCTCCCAATGGCCGGTTTTGTTTCCTATTACAAATCATTATCAGGATTTCTATTTTATGATCGCTAACAAATTTCTGGGTGCCGTTGGTTTAGTTCAAATGCACCTCATCGAGCGCGACAGTAATTTAGGAAGTTCCGCGTTCTGCTTCAGATATATGTTCCCTCGTGGAATATTATTTTTTAAGAAATGAGGCTTCCTCACAGGTCTCATGTTGCTTGTATCCCTGTATCCACTTTATTAGAAATATAGCCAGCAGTAGTTAAATGCAATTACGGTTAGAGAGTCCCGGATATCTCTATAAAAACTTTACAAATTCGTAGGAGTCAGTGAGTCATATATTAAGGTCTTTACCAGTGGTACTTTGTTGCTACTGAGCTTTAGGTAAGATGATTCAGAGACGCTCGAATATTGGATCTGGATTTAGGAAGGATTGGTTGATGGGATTAGTACCCCCTCCTGGCCTCTCAAACAATTTGTTCGGATTAATCAAGTTTGTAAATTTATGACATGCTGTAATACTGATTCATAGACGCTTGGAGATAAATTAAAGGTGCATGACACATTTCTAAACCTCACATTCAGTTGTTGCGCTCAGTTCAAGTGCTTTGACTTCTTATTCAAACTAGGCTCTCGTGTTCTAATCAAATAACAGGTGTCACTGGGCTGTTTGTTTTTCGTTTTTTCTATTTCTTTTTTTTTTCTTGTTTTGTTTTGTTTTTTCATCCCTTCATTCAAAGGATAATAATCAGAAGAAAACTGAAACACAGACCTAAGCTCCGAATTGCACGGATATTCTTAACCTGATAATTAGGCCAGTTAAGAAAGAGAGAAGGGTCTACGGGGGAAATTCCATCCTCGAATGATTCCTTTTAACAAATTTGTTTACTTTTTTTTTCTTTGTGGACAGTCTATCACGGAACGAATTTTCCGAAACCAATGCATGTCTTAAAGGACATTTCTAAATCCAAGTGTTAATGCCGCTTTCTTTGGATAAGATGCGACAGCACCCACGCATTGAACTGCCTACTTTCAAGGTTGGATTCTGTTTAATATATTTGCCTCTCTTTTGTGCCGGCCTCATGTATTTTTTTAAACTTTAAAGATCGTATGCTCGTAAGACTGTTTTTAACAATCTCAACTTTTGTATTAAAAAGGATTTTAGGTCAATTGTCGCCCATTTCTATATTAGCGCAGTCATTAGAGTGGTCATTTTCTTCGTGAATATAATAATTTCGGCAAGAGGAGAAGGAATTTCGTCCATAAAATGTCGTCTGCGGTACGTACTTGAGCAACCATTTCGAATCCTTGTTTACCTACTACAAACTACGTGATCACACAGCTAAAAAGATCTATTACTAGGGCTGCTCATTTTATAAAGAGAAATTAACATTTCGGGAGACGAGGAGTGGCACATAGGGGGAGGTAGGAACAAGGGTACTGTGCATCAGCACTAGAGGAAAGAAGGCATCTAGGTCACTTGGAGATAAGGCATTATTGTATGTTCGGTATATTTGGATTTAAGGCGTCTTTTGCAAAAATAAAGAAGCGTATAAACTTACAAGTCCGATAACCTGGTGTTTTTGCTAAAAATGTCTGATGGTAATCCCTTCAACTGATTGTTGTCCAACCGCCTAACAAAAAATCATTTAATCACATCATTTAGTACGTTACACCAGTTAAGGAAGGTCAAGAAACACAGAAAATGCTTGTAAACAGACTGTAAGCGTCAATAAAGCAATGCCTCCTTTGTAGTTGCAATAAGAAAACGAGCTATATTGTAGAACAAAATGACTTTGAGGGTTTTCTATTAGAAGCATTGAACAGTCCGCTGAACACTTTAAAAATTCCTCTCTACTCCCTCTGTATCTTCCAATCACCTATTGTTATAATACATAAGGCTTTACCGTGCGAACTGATATGAAGCGTAGACCACTTCATGAGTCAGGCGACGTTTATTTGTTTTCATGAGGGTGGGGGGTAGGGTAGTTAATTAAGATACCAAAAGAAGTAGGAAAGGGAAAAATAATGAACTAATAATTAAGAATGTGTGGAATAGACAGACGTTGGCAGAGAAGAGTAAGGACAATTTTCTCGTGTTACGACTGGTTTGCGGCCCAGTCTGGGTTTCCATAAGTTAGTTTTTAACTTGTGAATTGCGCGCATGCGCAAGAGCGAGTTATAGATACGATGTGGGGAATGGCATTCGCTCGCTCGCTCGCTCGCTCGCTCGATTGGTCGATTCCTGTAAACTTTTTTTTAGATTTTAGGCTTTTGAGTGCATTTTATAGTTTTTGGCGAGCAATAAACAGACGAAATGGCGACCTTTGTTGCTAAGAATAGTGGTGGGGAGAAAAAGAAGCCAATGATAATCTTAAAAGAGTTTTTTTTTTCGTTTTAGTTTCAACAAGCGGCGCCAGCGACTGGCAGGCATGCAAGGATTCACACTGAAATAACTGAACAACCTTCGTTTTTCATAAAATTGTAATTTACAATCCTTGAACTTGAAAACAATCCGAAGATTCATTGAAAATATCACTTACTGCGAAGCGCTCGGAGTTTACAGATGTTCAAAAGCTTTTTCTGTTATAGCGTGAGATTGAGGACAAAATTGATCATTACGTTTCGTCGCGTGTGTTTTTCCTGTGTGAAGCAACAAAAGATGCCGGCGACTGACGAAATAACAAGTTAACACGAAAATCAAATAACACCTAAACAAACAATTTTAGCTACCGATTTTCAGTGAATTTTTAAAGAACAATTTTCTTTTAAGTTCCAAGACAATTTGAAGATTCAACATACATACAACGTACTAAAATGCGAAAGTTACACACCACAAAATTGATAAATAGGCCTGAAATGAAATTCTATCTTGTTATTGATCATACGTTGCCTAGCACGTGACTTAAATCTACCCAGGCGGAGATCCAAAATGACGGTGGCAGGCTTGGCTTAGTTATATCACTCAAAACTCGTTCCCGTTTGTCTCATTTGATAAAGAGGGAATCGTTAATGTTTTCATTAAGACAGTATTGCCTTGATTTTCTAATATTTACAACGAAAGACAGTAAATTTCACTTTTCACCCACATTTACTTCCAACCTTTTCTTTTGAACCAGAAACAAAAATGATAGACGTTTAAAACACATGACATCATGCACCCTTGTCAAATGTAATAGCATGATCATTTCAATTGTAATGCCTTCTTATCCCAACGTTACTTTGTTTCTTTGCTACATTAGCGAACACTGAACTACTGCTCGTACTCTAGATATGACAATCAACCACAAAATTCCCTAAACCAGATAACATTAAACATAATCTAAAAAATCATGTGTCAATTCACGAGTTTGCTCGCAGAGCACTTTGATTAAACATGCCCAGAAGTGGCCTTTTCGAACGGTGCCACATAGCTGCATGATACCGGTGTACAAATGTATGTAATATTTTCCGCAGCCAGCCGTAAAATTGTGCCTTATTTACCGATAATACTGGAGGTGGGGAAACTAAAACACCAACAAAATCATTTTAATTTATTTGCCTAAATTGCAAAAAAAGAAAAAAAAAAAACGCAGGAAATGGCATTTCCGAAACCCTAGATTTAAAAATGTTCTGTAAGAGCATGCCCCCAGATTTCTTAGTTTGGACGGCCTTCACCGCTCGATAATTATCTCCTCGTGCGTTCACAAAAAAGTTTGACGCTATACCTGGAGGATGTCAACTTCTCGATCGGTATATTTTTACAATATGATAACTAGGCGAACAATAACGTGCAATAATAACCACTAGCGCTACGTTTAAAAATGCAAACGGTTCATCGGCGGTGTGACGGTAGCGGCGAGATTCGTAATTTCGTTCGTCGCCATATACGTGCATTGCATGAGGCTACAGAGTTTGTCGGATGTGATGTGATACATTATTGCGAACATTATAAAACCATCAACACGATGATAACGAGACTTGTGAAAATCATAATTCCCCGCGATGGATATTCGATTAGATAAACTAAAAGCAGGGAATTAGACAGGAGTACCGATCGTTACGTTTAGCTTTTCGTAAATACTACGAATACGTTTCGGTAGCTGGGTATGGGGCGTATCGCGGTGCTGAAACCACACGATACAGACCCGTATTCTTCGAGAACACGGACATATCCGGACGTACCGTGTTCCAAGACATGCGATGTGTCCACCGAGTGTCAGGAACTTTATTCGTTCCAATTCGGAATTAACCCGTCGCATGGAAAATCCGATGTCAGGATACGTCATTGAAACGCGGCGTGTGGAGACCTGGAAATTTCCTTATACTTTCAGATTTGCCGCAAATAATGGCGTACCATATACGAGCGCGCGGTCAGTCAAATTGTGTCTTTCTTTCGTGTCTTTCTAAAAATTGTCTTTTCCATCGTGAGAACAGTTTCACTAAGTATTCTTTTCCCGAAATTCTACGGTACTAGACGAATCGATCTGTATTCTAGAACCCGATTTTCCACGGTAATACGAGAATCGCGTAGTATTCAAGAACCCGAAGTTCCACGGTACTAGACGAATCGGTCTGTATTCTAGAAGCCAGTTTTCCACGTTACTATGAGAATGGCTTGATATTCAAGAACCCGAAATTTCTCGATACTCGAAGAATAGATTCGTATTCTAGATTTTGATATTCCACGGTACGAGAAATTTCACTCGGCATTCTTGATCCACACTACATACTATCAGGTGTTTTTGGAAAAAGCAACGAATTCTCCCGATAATTCTGCATCCTCTTACTGGTGTATTTTTCTCAGAACCTTTACTCTAAAACAATAAATTATTTAATATCTAATAAATAATACTCAGAATGGCCAATTTACAGAATCTATTCCATCATGTGATGACTAACAACTAAGTCTAACCTTATGCACAAAAAGGGAAGAAATTTGGATTGTGTGTAATAATTAAATATACTAAGCTACAAGTGCTTAATGTTTGACATGGATGGAAGCAACATTTTCCATATTTACATAAATCATTACACCATGACAATAATTTTAGTATCATAAAAAGACATTTTTCCATCAGTCAGATATGAAGACAAGAATAACAAGAAGAAATGTCTATACTCTAATATTAGAG
>NC_142670.1:16236449-16296449 GCF_964200805.1 Pocillopora damicornis
CCAATAAGCGCTTTCTCATTGAATGTCACGCATTTTGTCGGCACGACTGTCGGCACTTAACTCGGCAGCATATTAATCGATTGCTCAGAGTTCCTCACCAAGGCAGTATAGTAGGTGAAAGTACGGATCAATTGAGGAGGAAATTTTGTGAAAACTGCGCTTCTTGGTTTGGGGAAAGCTTCTATCATGATCACACATGTGAAAAGTCCAGTTTGCAGAGATTAAACGTGAAAGGTGAGTTGAGTTAATAATGAGGTTGATCTTTCTCAACATAGGTCGACGATACAATACAATACAAAGACTTTATTTAAACACGATAATTGTTAAAGCGACTACACGCTTGTGGGGTCGTGCGTAAAATGGAATAAAATGAAATGTAGTAAAATACAATAATTAAAGTAGCCTATCAAAATTAGAAGATCTAAGAATATTTAAAATTGGGGTCCTTAAAATTCACTGTCTGTGGAGAAATGGAATTAAAGTTCAAATTTAAAAGTGCCTTTGATTTGTAGGCTAACAAGGAGAGCTGCTTAATGGTTATATTTCTTAAATTTGATTCTTGGAGAAGTGTGTTAAAAACGATAGGTCCTCTTCTGGAAAAACTGTTTTTCATGTAATATGTATTGAATTTTGGTACTTTTATGTTGGCATTACTTCTTAGATTTTTCTTAGTATTCACGTCAACTTCTTCGGTGGTATCTAAGATGGATATAGGTAAAGTCTTCTTATCTATTTTGAACATCAGTTTAGCTAAATTAACTTTATATGTGGTTTCAATAGAAGACCATCGAGCTTTGCTTAGTACGTCAGACTTAGGCATATCCCATGGCCAGTTAAAAATTAATTTTGCCGCTCTACAGTGTAAAGACTCTAATGCAATTAGGCCCTCCTTATTAGTAAGGCCGCCCCAGACGGTGATACCATATATAATTGATGGGTAGATTACTTTAAAGTATAAGTCCAGTAGCATGGGTCTTGGTAAGAACAAGCTGCGCTTCAGCATGTTAAGCTTATTTGCAAAGCTGATCTTTAGTGCTTTGACATGGTAGTCCCAGTTAAGTCTATTATCAATATAGACTCCAAGCAGCCTGGTGTGTTTAACCCATCTTATACAATGATTCATCAGTATTAATGACTGTAGTGGACCATTGAAGTTTCCTCGATAAATTAGCATGCCTTCGCATTTCTTGGGGTGAGGCAATAGTTGATTTCTTAAGCACCATAGCTCTAGTTCCTTGAGAGCAGCATTTAGTTCGGCAATAACAATGTCTACGGTGTCTCCGATACAGAACAGGGTGGTATCGTCTGCGTACATAAAAACAGTTGCATTTGTTATATTATCAGGTAGATCATTTGTGTAAAGTGCGAACAAGGTTGGACCGAGGACTGATCCCTGAGGAACGCCTGTATTAATGCGAGCAAAATCAGAGGCTGCGCCGTCAATGACTGTGAACTGTCGCCTCCCCTTTAAGTAGCTGTGAAGCCAAGCAGCCAGGTTGCCCTTGATCCCAAAGTCAATCTCGAGTTTATGCAGCAATATTTTATGCGATACACAGTCAAAGGCCTTTTGAAAATCGACAAAAACCACGCCGACAGCTTTACTGTTATCAACCGCTTGTCTCCATTGTTCTGTCAGTTTTATAAGCATTAATTCAGTAGAAAAGCCTTTCCTATAAGCCCATTGGTTTTCAGTGACTAAACTGTGCTCGTGGAATGTATGGTTGACGATTCTCTGAGAGACCGTTGATTCAAGGATCTTGCTGGGTATACTGAGAATAGAAATTGGCCGATAGTTGCTCATGTCGCTCTCATCGTCCTTTTTGTGGATAGGGCTCAGCCTAGCCACTTTCCATTGTTCAAACACGTAGCCAGATCTTACACTTTCACAATAAATATGGTATAATGGATGGACCAACGCATTCCCGGCAGTTTTTAGAGTTCTAGAAGAAATCTGGTCGGGACCGGTAGCTTTATTCCATTTAAGATCTGATAAATACTTTTCAATTTCGGATTTTGATAAAATAACGTCTTTGATAACAGGAACTGACTTTAATGTTGTGGCAGCGTTGACTTTTGTGAATGAAAAGTTCCTTGTTAGATTAATTCCTATATTAGAAAAGAAAGAATTCATCAGATTTGATTTTTCTTTACTATCGACTGCCAGAGAACCGTCTTCCCTCTTCAAGGGTCCAATAGCCTTTCTGAGTTTTGGTGCAGCGGCATTGCGAAGAAGATTCCAATACTCCGCAGCGGTTTTTATTTCAAGTAGTTGGTTCTTGAAATGTTTAGTTTTCGCCCGACGTACGTCCGTGGTGATTTCATTACGTAATCTTTTGTATTCCTTCCATTTGACCGGATCTTTAGTGCGAGTGGCTACTTTGAATAATTTAAACCGTTTGTTCATCTTTAATCTTATTTCGCTGTTAATCCATGGTGAACAGACGCTGCGAACCTTGACGTCTTTATAAGGGGCATGGACATCACAAACATCGTTGAACAAAAGATTCCAGCCCCAAAGGACGTCGTCTTTGTCTTCGAATATATCTAGTACGTGAAAAGGTATTCGTTCGATATCTTTCTGGAAATCTTGAATGTCACATCTCTTGAAGTTTCTTGAGCGGACAATCGTCGGAGGGGGTCTTTTGGATTTCAACTTCAAAGTAGCGTAAACTAAACTGTGATCAGATATGCCCAGTGGCAGCACGCCGCATTGACGAACCATGTTTGCTTTAGTTGTAACAATGAGGTCAATTAGGGACTCCGTTGTGGATGTTATTCTAGTTGGTTGAGAGATAATGTTTTGCATATTGAAGTCTTCAAAGGTCTCTATCAGCTTCTTCGTTTTGCCCAAAGTAGGTATGCCGTCAGGGTCCCTATTTAATAAACAACAGTTAAAATCGCCAAGTATAAAGATGCTGTCAGTTTTAAGCCAAGCTTTTTCGAGGGCTCCACGAAAGCTTTCGAAGAAATTCGTGGACTCTAGCTCAGACCTATAGATTACGGAGAACAGAGTAGTGTTTGTAGGAAATTTAACCTGTATCCAGAGAGCTTCAATGTCTGAGGCTGCCAAATCTCTGCGATGAGTAACGGATAAATGTTCAGCATAATACATGATCACGCCGCCGCCTTTACGTTGAGATCTATCACAACGTATGAATTTAAGACCAGGAATTTGTAGTACATTATCAGGTATTGAGGCGTTTAAATGGCTTTCGCCGATTGCTAGGACATCAAATCTGCAAATTTTCTGTAGAAGACGAATATCTTCTATTTTATTTCGAAGACTGCATACATTGAGATGCGCGATGCGTAGATCGTTGTGCGAAGTATTCAAAGAGGCGGCAAATAGTTGACGATAGTTGAAATTCCTGAAAAGTTTTCTTCAGTCCTCATAGTGTTTTAAGCCCGGGTCGCACATGATATAATACTCTTGATTATTTGCGATGGTTCAAAGTTTAGCGGTTTTGAGAGAAGGAAGAATCTTGTTCTGCGCGGGCTGGACTGAACTGAAAAACCCCTGCGCATGGAAGAGACTCGCGCGTGGGGGAAACTGGGGACGACAACGTTAAACCATAGCAACACGTACGTGAAATGGCGGAATTTTCGAGAAAAAAAAATGAACAGCACCATTTTTTACTCCAGTTAAGACCTAGGTAGAACTTGCGCGCTTTAAACCTTCGCCAAAGACCGACTGGTAAGAGTGCAAAGACATATCTCCTGAACACAAACCAAAATTTTACAGCAAAGACAAGAGTCAAAGATCTCTGCTGGAACATCTGAAAGCATTACCAACAGTTTTTTAAATAGTAACTATCACCTGTAATATCAATTAAGCTTGGCTGTAACAGGTATTACGGGTTACGGGTTACAGCCCCTAATGACAATGCCACATGCACAGTACTATTACAGCTCTGTCCAGGCTGTCTGTTATGGGTTGTGTTTATGTAATTACATTCAAAACTTTGTTGGGGCAGGGCCAGGATTTTTCTGACTTTTTCCTATGTATCAACATAAGGTCCACCAATCAATTAAATGTACAGCACTTCAGTTCTCTGCGGAAAATGACATTCAGATGTGGAAAAACACAGTCTGTTGCTTTACAGTGTTACAGTGTTTACAGCTTGATGCAAATTGACCTTTTTAATAATAATAATTTTTCTTTATTTGCTTTTGTTTTACTTTTGACTCTTGGGTACACACATCCGTTTGTGTGTAAAGGTTGTTATTTTATACCCCAGGAAATACACCTGCAGCAATGCTGTTGCATGTTGCTCTGTAAAAGGAGCCTCACTGTATATCAGCTCATTGATGCTGATCAATCTGACATTCATCTTGTGCTGTTAGTCACTCCTAGAATTGGTGACAAGTTCTACTGTAACCACTGCAAGAAAACAGTGAGCTAAAGTACCTTCTACGAGAATCAGACACTATATGGTGATGTTGCATGTGGATTCTCTAGTGAAAATGTGGAGCTTGAGTTAGACATGGACTCTGATTCAGAAAATGAAGGTGCTTTTCCTTGTTGGGATGACGAAGACAGGCAGTTTCAGAAGGAGATTCTAGTGGTGGTGAAAATGATGTAGATGATGAAATGTTACCAGAGGAGTCCTCAGTGGAAAAACATGAAAGCTCCATGCAATCAGAACAGCAACTCTTTGTTAGTTTATAGAATATTATTGGTTCATACAGCAAACTAATAACCCTCATAAAATGGCTTTTGCTCTTAAATCACTCTTCTTAGGTAGCTTAATCTCTCATAAACCAATAGAAAAATGTTTTCTGGGGATTACTTTTCCAACTTAAGCTAGGTTTTACTGTTTTATCTAAGGTAAAAATTTAGATGAGGCAAGTGCCTCGTCTTGCCTCAGGCTACAGTGTGGCTACTGCCATGCTTTTATGTGTAAAATTTCTTTTAGTGAAATATTTTGATATTCATTTTATTCACAAGTGATGTAAATACATGCAGAATGATGTACATGTATACTGAACCTTGAGTACTATTTATTGCTGTTGTTTCTGATGTACTGTTATTTCATTTCAGGAGGATGATGTAGAGAACAATACGCAGAGCTTTGAGTATTCTCATGAAATGGAAAACAGTGCAAAAAAAATGTGGTAAACAGAAGGAACAAGGAAGTGATTGCACAGAACTGAGGGCTTTGCTTTTATTCTTACTTCTGTGGCAGGCAATGTTCAAAGTTGCAGACAGGGCTATTGTTCTACTCTTAAAGTTTTTCAAGCTGTTCTTATCTGGTATTGGTAAGATGATGCAAGCAGAAGTTCTTATTAACTTTGCCAAGATCATCCCAGAAACATTGTACATGATTCAAAAAAATCTTGGCCTTCAGAAGGACAGTTTTATTAAAAATGCAGTTTGCCTTAAGTGTAAAACTCTCTATAATTTTGATGAATGTGTTTGCCAAAGGCCAAATGGTGAGGTTGTATCAGCAAAATGCAGTCATGTGAGTTATCCACACCACCCACACCAAGCCCAAAGGAGGCCATGTGGTTCCGTTCTGATGAAAGTTATGAGGTCAAGAGCAGGAAAGACGTTCTTGTATCCTAGGCAGGTTTACTGCTTTAAAAAGGTTACTGATTCATTACAAGACCTTATTAACAAGCCAAACTTCATGGAAAACTGTGAAAAGTGGAGAAATTGTTCCACTCAGCTGTCAGACAATGTTCTTGGAGACTGTTTTGAAGGAAGAGTTTGGAAAGAGTTTCAGTATGTGGATGGAGAGCCCTTTCTTGCTATACCAAATAACTTTGCTCTCGTGTTGAACATTGACTGGCTTCAGCCCACTCTTCATGGTTCAAAATCCATTTGTGTCATTTACATGGTTGTAATGAACCTTCCAAAAAAGGAACGCTTCAAACCTGAAAATCTTATTGTTGTTGGAATAATTCCTGGGCCAAAGGATCCTAAGCAATATATCAATTCCTTCCTGCAGCCATTAGTAGATGACCTTATTGACTTGTGGGATGGAGTTATCTTAGACACGAACATTTCTGGAACTGGGGAGATGTTCTGAGCTGCTATCTTAGCTTTGTCAAGTGATATACCAGCAACTTCGAAAAGTGGAGGTTTTATTGGCCATACTGCAAAGAAAGGTGAGTGCTGACAAAGATGCACTATAACTAGAGTGTTTTATACAATTTTAATAATAACTCCTTGGTTATTTTTTTTTTTGTATTTGTGTATGTATACCTACCAACTCACATGTCTTGGGAATCAAAAAACTTCGATCTCAAGTCAGCCCTCACCAACTGACCAATTCCTCACACCTAGCAGAAAAGTTTGAGCTAATACATCCTCTGACTTTTAGAAGGGAAGTGCTAGAGACGAGGTTGTGTTTTCATGTGTTAGGAAGTTTGGAATTGTTTGGGACTGCATTCGAAGTCTTTGGATTATCTCCAGATATGATCAGGTTCTCTATCAAAAATCCTGGCACCTGTAGGATAAAAATCTCGCACCCTTGGCTCAAAAAAGGTTGGCAGGTATATGTTTGTTGCGTGTGTAAATACATGCTTGTTGCACTGGCATCATTGTTTATTTGTTGTTTTACTATATTTTCAGGATGCAGCAAATGCTTTAAAAAATTTCCAAGAGCATCATTTGGTGATAAACCTGATTTCTCAGGATTTTATAGAGAAAGCTGGAAACAGCAATCTAATGAAGACCATCGAGCATCTGCAGAGAAAGTTTGCCAAGCTAAAACACCAAGCGATGCCCAGAAATTTGCCTCTTCAAGTGGAGCACATTACTCTGTCCTGTTCCAGCTTCCATACTATGATGCTATAAGATTGGCACTGATTGATCCCATGCATAACTTGCCTCTTGGGAGTGCCAAACATGTTCTTAAGACTTGGACTGAAATGAGAATTTTGAGTGAATCTGATTTGGAGAGAGAACAGAAACGTGTCAGTCTTGTTAAGTCACCATCTGAAATTGTGTGCATCCAAAGCAAAATTTCTAAAGGATTTAAGGGATTCACTGGCGACCAGTGGAAGAACTGGGTATGTTTTTACTCCTTTTTTGCTTTAAAGGGAGTAATACCCAGTGGACATAATGGAATGTGGACAGCATTTGTACATGCCTGTCAACTGCTTTGCAGAAAAGTTATCACCAAGGAGGAGTGTATGGAAGCTGACCACAAGCTGATGCGATTTTGTGTAATGTTTAGAAGCCCTCTGCGGGAAGGAGAAGTGCACACCAAACATGCATCTTCATGGCAATTTTAAGGATTGCATTCTGATTATGGACCTGTTTTCTCTTTTTGGTGCTTCTCATTTGAGAGGTACAATGGAATTATGGGAGATTACCATACAAACAATGTTAATATTGGTAGGTATTAAACTCTTCTCTAATAAATTTAAAAAAATTAAAATTTATTCTTTCAAACTGGTCTTTCCTTTCTTGACATTTTGATCGAATGCAGTCACTCCATATTCTTTGAAATAAAAAAAAAATTATGTGAACACTCAAACCTCCATATTCAAACATATATGTACATGTATACGTGTTACATAAATATAAAAGTTTAAAGCAGATGGGCCATTAGGTCTGTGGCAACAAAGCACTTATACAGTGTAGTAGCAAAACTCATTAGCTTTTGACCAGACCTGAATGGCCGACCGACCAAACAACTGACCGTCAAATTAAAAACAAATAATAATAAGTCCACAAAAGTATCACATAACTTTTTATTATTATCAAAATTTTATGGTGGACTTTAATTTTAACCTTGCACCTGCCAGAGGCCTGATACCCTGTTTGTGGCATGTTGCTTTGTGTAAGCCTTTGCATAATGCCTAGATGTATCAGAATACATTATGAACCATATGTTAACTGGTTTTCGTTTTATTATCCCCAGGAGTTCAAATTATATTTCCAGGAGGCATGGAAGAGTTCTAGCAACTTATGGATTGTGAAGGCAAGCAAAAGGGAACTTTACTAGAAGCAAGTGTCCGTGTCCAGCAGTTCTGCAACATGGTTGAATCTGAAACTGGCAGTCCAGTGAATGTTAACCTTAGTAAAACTGAGACTCAAGTACCACTACCACCAATCAAAAGGGGATGCAATTGAAAGTGATGATGTGAGGAGACTACAGAAGACTTACGAGGCCATGTATGCTGGTGGTAGAATCATCCATGTTTCCAGCTTCTGTGATAAGTTCAAGCACCTTTTATACAAAGGATACCGTTGTGCAGCAGACTTAGCTTAACCAACAGCCTTTGATGACTCTAGTAGTCCTGCTATCATTAGGGACTTTCTGCAACATGATGTGGTTATCAAAATGGAGAATGGAAAATCTCAAAAAATCACCCACCTTCTAGCATTAGTTGAATGGTATGCTAGGCATCCTCAGTGTAACAGGTATTCAAAACCAGTAGAGATTTGGGCGAATCATTTCGAGTCAGTTATTCCAGAACATGCCTTTTATGTGCCAGTGAGAAGATTCCAGTCTAGCTGTGTCTTTTAAATATCAAGTTCCACTTCTGTGCCGTCAGAAAAAGTTCATGAAATAATACCATTGCCAAACTCAGTTAGAGTCTAGCATTATGGAGCTTTAATTTATGGAAAGGAAAACAGATTGCAGAAAGTGGATTTGGTGTTGGTACTCTCTCAATGAACATCTGTACATGATTGAGTCTCAAGATACATTTTCATTTCTAGATATTTACATTCTGAAACATGTTCCTAAGTTGGATCATGATAAGCTGAATTGGTTGACAACAGCAATTATTTTGGTTACAGACTGAAATAAATCAGTGATCACATAATATGACATGGTAGATTAATAAGAATATTGTATTTAAATTTTTATGTACTGTCACAATTCAGTCAATTTGCAATTAATGTCATTTGATTATGCTATTGCCAAAAGTGGTTTGCACAAGTAGTTCTTTAATATAGCAATAGGTACCAAATGTATTGTGTGATCATGTACAACAGTTAGTGTATGAGAAGTTATGGTATAACCTCTCATGAAATAGCTGTAGTTATTTATTTTTGCGCAATAAAATATTGAAACTTTAGTATGGTTCTTTAAGGGAAACCCAAAATATTGCTGTCAGTGTTTCATATCATTTTTTATCAGTTTTTAAATGTTATATGTATTGCAATCCAGTGGCTAACTGTTGGCCAAATAGCAATTTTATGCAACAACAATAACAACAACAACAAATTTATCGAAGTATTTCCTAACAGTACATGGCATTACCTATTAGTTGAGCTGAAGAAAATACAATAAAGCTCGAATCATTGAACAAAAGAAGTTCCCAGACATTGTTAGTAATTACGTATATTTAATATGCTATGTTTAATAGATGAGCCACTAGGTTGTGCTAAAACTTTTTGTCCAGATAGCTGGGTTGTTGACTGATGTCATGTATCATATGCCGTGAAGGATAAGATTGCCATCAGCAAAGCAACTGGTGCAAATTATTTTCCAACTTTAATGCTCAAAACGTTCAAAAAATCGGAAAGACTGAAAAAAACCCTAATAAGTTTAGAATTACCAAATCGGATCGACTGGCACAAAGTTCCTTTTACATGAAATTAAAAACAGAAGGTATACTTAACTTTAGTTTAAACACTGAATGCGAAGGCACAACAGTATAGGAGCGAACAGGTATCCCGCCTTAAGCGATAGGTGAAGGTGCGAGAAGATACTGAAAAAAATACATTCAAGCGAACGCGAAAGCCCGGATAAGCAAAGGAAGGTGAGGATGTATGTGCGTAAATTGATGATCTCCAGAACGTAAACTTTTTAAAAAACCTTGGTACTTGAGAATGGAAGAAGGCTTTGAGACCCACGACTGACGACACGAATTACCGAAGGACAATGAACTGATAGTGAGAGATCGCTAGAGATGTACAACTGAACAGTCGGCCATATGTTCTCCACGCATTTTTAACTATAAAATTCTGAAGAGACAAAAGAGCACAAGCGTTTGTGGTTTCCAAGTAACGTGCTAGGACAAAGGTACACAAAATACATTTATTCTACGACAAAATACATCCGTGCCTTTAAGTATCAGACCCTTGATATTCTTTGGCGATTAATGTACACAGGGCGTGACTTGTCATGACACGCCGTGTCACGGGTGTCAGGAACATGACACTCTCCGACACGCCAAGTTTCCCGACACGTTGCGTTCCGATCTGCGACTCGTCAGGTCAGTCGTGAAATATCACGGCTCCAAAAATTCTACGAAATTACTCATTTCACGCAGTGCAAGGGAAAAAACATATTCCAGCTTCGCAAATCATTGAAGGTTGGGTAAACCACAACACTTTGTCACGCTCAAGACTGTATATTATTTATTATCAGACAAGTTTTGTGCCTTTTCGGTCCTGGATTTGCTTCGGAACCAAGGGTTTTGTTTCCTTTTTTCAAGTTTCATGTTTAGGCTTGTTTAAGTTATAAACTTAAGTTTGTGGAAATAAACACTAAAGTAAATTAGTCCACAACGAGATTAGGGAAAGTTTTTGTTAAAAAAGTTTTTGTTTGAGGTCACTTTCATATTTTGTTTTATATCATAGCGTTCACTTTTCTTTACATTTCGAATTCTTGTGTAACCATTTTAAATTTCGTGACAACTAAAAAGGCCTATTGCTAAGGCTGTTCATTTTATGCAGAAAAATGGAGACGAATTTTTCTAAACCGATGCATTTTCCAAGTGACTTTTCCTAATCCAAGTGTTAACGCTTTAAAAAAAAGAAAACAAGAAAGAAGGCAAAACATCTCTGAAATTTGGAAAAGAATTGTCGATGAGAACATTCCCCTCTTGCCTACTATTGTTTCTTTCGTCCAATTATTTTCAGAGCTACTGTAATTTAGAGCATTTTGTATCAATTTTAAGTCTAATTCACTTTTGGTATATTATTGTTTTATAGAATGACGCTAGCTCACTCTGAAGGTCTCGTTCCACTATCGACCTTAGATTAAAAAAGAAAAAAAGAATTCTGATAGTTTTCAGAATTCGTGAGAGGTATATACTGACACAGTAGAGAATGCTGAAGGGGCTCTCTGATTAGCTTGTCAAACTCCGAATATTCTCAGTTTTTCACCGCTGAGAGATTTGCGCCCTAAAGCATTGTAATCGATGCAGGAATAATTTAGTTTGAATAGTTAGTTTTTAATTCACTGTGTTAGTATACAACAAAACAACTACTCGCATCAGCATCACTGGTCAATATCATCAGCGGTTTGATAAATATCTACCACTCCCTACTTCCACTTCGCTGAATAGTTTTTAGCTATCAAGAATTTTTTAAAGAGGACAGACTTAAACTCGAGCAAGTGGTACACCAACCAATTTGTTACGATGTAATTGTTCTTCCTTTTCCTCATCATTTTTTTTTCTTTTGGGAATTAAAGCGCATGCAAAACATCCCGCATGGTATCACGGAATTTCTGAGTGAAATAATTCTGAGTCAACGAGAACCGAACGCTAGATATGAGATTTGTAAATCTTTTCGAGATCGCTCATAAGTTCCTCATCAACATATTATAGTTTGGAATGTATGGGTTGTCTCGACTGCAAGTCATTTCATTATTTGAGAACCGTGACCGGCAGTCAACTCTTGCAATTTTCAAGTGTCTACAAAGATTGAAGTTTTCTAACGATATCTTTTTTTTAAGTTTTACATTCAGTTTTACCAAGTTTTCAGTTTTTCAGTTTTTTTTAATTTTATCTAAATGACAAGTAAAAAAAACCCTTCGAATGTGCATGTGTACTCAAGATTTACGGCAATTCCGTGTGCTGTCGGCGATTTCAACTTTCACTTGATTATTGTTGCCAAGTTAAAAATTGAAGTCATCTTCGATTGCCGAAACAACCTTGCGGCACTTTCCTCGACTGAACTCAATCTGATAATTTTGGGAATGATCCACTGTGTCATAAACTGTGACCAGGTCAGCGACTCAGGAAGAGTAGAGAAAATGAGGCAGCGAACCAGGATGCCTTTCCATTTTCACAGCCACCGAGTCTGCTTGAAAACTTTTCTTTTCATGCATCGTCTCCACAAGACCAGATCCTACAGTCGCGCTAAACATTATCGGATTAGCGGACTAAACATACGTACATATACTTTATGTATGCTCGAAATTCACAGTGTAGCTGTAGAGCTAATATCTTCGAGAAAATAAGCTAAAATAAAACTTAAAAAATATGCTATATTACAATTCCAATATTATTTATAAACTATGTACAACGACTATCGCTTCGTACTCACGGCAACAAGTCTTGACGTCTACCTAGCTCTGCTTTCAGCGCTGAAACTATTCAACGGGTGGTAAAGTTCTTTATAAACGTCGCCGAAGACCAAGTTTTTTTTTGGCTTCCAGGACGTGTTCCTAGCTTCAAAGGAACTGACATGAAACCGCTGCCAACCTCCATGACAAAATCTCGTCTTTGGAAAAGCTACCAAGGTGCGTAGAGACTAGCAAGGCGAGCGTTCAGTGCCACATTAGTACTCCACCGTCTACGGCTGATGCATCATTACAAAACGACCACTACGACGTGACTACCGAGCTCCGAAAGCAGATATTGAACCTGACAGAAGTAGTTAAGCACTTGACGGCACTGAAGTACCTCCATCAGCACGAGCCGGGGCCTTCTTCTTTGCCGTTACTTGATGATGATTCGGACTTCCCAACATTGGATTCCGAAGCAGTCGCATCTCTGGTGTGTTTCAATAGCAGCCCCACTGTCCAGACTTACCGAGAAACAGCCACATCTAATAAAGAGCCCACTGAGTCTTAGCGTTCCGTCCTGCGCACACTCCGTCAAATCCACCCAGAAAGCCTGTCGCCCGTGTTTCCTGCCCAGATGGCTCCAACAAGATCACCTCTGCAGCCTGTTGACCAGAACTTCACCCATTAGTGTCACGCAGGCACGGTCCAACGGATGCGCAGCGAACCAAAGATACTCCAATTGTAACGAAGGGAACTGATATGTCTACTGCCGCCCTTGCTTCTGTTGACGTTCTCTTTACGGACGACGAGATGGCAAGGTGCAACACGTCGGGAACTAAAGATTTCCACCGGTTGGACAGCGGAAAACTAGGCTTTCTTGTGTCCGTTTTACAAAGAAAGTTTGACTCGCCATTTTTTAGTGAGCAATGGAATCAGATAGCCGCTCGCATTAAAACGAAATGTAGAGGAAAGAGGAGGACTCTTATTCACAGACTTAAGAAAACTAGTTTGTTTTGAAAACACAAAGATGGCACAATTAGTCTATCATGTCACACAAAAAATTATGGGTCGGTGAATTGAACAGAGTTAGCCATTGTTCAACAAAACTGCCTTCTAAGTTATTTTAAATGTGGCTAATCTTAGCATATAAACTTTACTAATTATGGGGAGCCTAAAGAAGGCATGAAACGCAAATTAGAAAATCATCTATCTGCCCCGAATAATGCATTAACAAACAGGTTAGGTGACGACAGTCAAAGGAATAAAGTTTGGCAAATAGACTGTCAGTTAATGAAAAAAAAAAGAGTTTATTAGGTATTTAATGATTTTGTTCACTCCTTCAGTTTTTACAGTAACCTTATAACCATGCTTTTGTCTTTTAAATCTGGAAGCTCAGGTGATTCTGTCATATCGGTCATTGTTAAAACTGTCTTTGTTTTGATGCTACTTTTTGACGTGGGAAAAGTATGTCGGACAAAAGTATTCACCAAAAGCTAAATATTTCTTTGCCAGCTTCAGTAATGACAGGGGATTAAGTTTAGATGATAAAACAAAGGATTATGTTGACAGAAATACCGGAGGTCAAGTAAATTCGTTACATGAGGTCACACAACTCGGGTAATATTTACGTTGAAAATTTGCATATTTGAGCGGTCAAACTAAAAAATTTATTTCTCGAAACCTAAAATATATTTTCACAAAAAACCTACACCACAATTATCAGGACATATTAGGTTACCAAACATGAAAGTAGGAGTGAAATCAAAATTTGGGTGACTTGCCGCTGTTTGTCTGATGCATGTTGACATTAGCTCTTAATTTCCATTAAATTAAGCTGCCAAGTTCAAGCACCGAAACATTTGCAAACCAGATGCGTTCCGAGGCTGTCGATGGAATATTTGCGGCAAAAAAAAAAAAAAAGAAAAGGCCAACATCGTTTTTTTTTTCTTCATTGTTCTAGCAACGTTCGGACCAAATTTCGCGGATTCCGTCAATTTTATATTTAAACGGCAGAGAGCTTTTTCTGTGTTTATATATTCTCATCTAAACACGAAGGAAGGCTGGGAGGATTCAAGAAAGTTATGCAAACAATTAAGGGTTTGCATAGCTTTAAAAAGTATCAAAAAAAAATTCTTGACAATTCATGTTACTTGTTTATTTTCTGTAACGAACTTATCCAAGATTTAGAATCAAGCGCGAGTGGACGAACTCCCTTCTCCTAGCATGGAAGATGTTACCCTCCAGTGGCTACCCAACTTTATTCCTCGCCTCTTCCTTCCAACTAATGGACTGAGTGGATACATCGTAAAGTTTGTCTGAATGATGACTAAAAAGCTTAGCCTTAGCTATCGATATTCTTTAAAACAATATTACACTTTGTGACTTTGGTGAATATGTCTGATCATTGCAATGTTGTAACTGTTACAATTATCCCTGTAAGTCTTTCGTTGTCCCTGCTCATCGTCCCTGTATATTGCCTGCATGATTAAAATTAGAAAGAATAGTCTTCACTTTTGACTTACAGCTCTCTTAATTCGATATTGTTCATAAATATGTCTTTTGGCAAATTCTCCAACTGGTTGTTGTCCAATTGCCTGTCAACAAATGACGACAGTTAGTCTTCAGGCGCATTACTGATATAAACGTATTATCATTATCATCAATATCTTCAAGTGACGAGAAATGTTTTTGGTAAGAACCCATGTTGCTCATGGTACAGCAACGTATTTATATTTTCAGGTAAATCTGTCAAGTCCATTATTTAGTTTCGTTTATCAGGCGCGAATGTCTTCCAAGACATCCATCCGTAAGTAACACATTCGTCAATCTATCATTTTCCACAGAAAAGATTTCAATGTCGGCGAAATTGCGGCTCAAGGCCATTTGGAGACCCTCAAGAACATGGAAACGAGGCTGGTTAAGAGAAACTTTTCAATGCCTGGGCTTCCTTTGCTTTCTCATTTTTGTGTCTTTTTTATTATTATCATTATTATTTCTATCATAAAACAAGTGTGCAATTCTTCCTCTTTGGTTTGAATGGTAAATTTCGTAGGAAAAAAAAAATGGTTGAACGCGCTATTCAATTTACTCAGTTTTAGTTGTCTTAATATTCCTGAAAAATACCGTAAGTTCAGAAGCTTGTAGTACTGTACACATGTCGAGTTAGAACAATTTGTTAGTTTGTAAAACAACAGTTGTGAGAGATTATTTGCTACAGTGAGTTCAGAGCAGGGCAACTTCAATGCGCTGCCACATCTCCCAGCAGAATATCGGCCGATAAGGTTTCTGAAGATTTAAGTCGCAGTCTCTCAAGAAGCGGACCATTGCATTTCGGTTCAAAAAAATTGATCTCTTTCAAACTATTCCCATGAATCGGTCTTAGTCTAAAAGTGTACGAAGCAACCTTGATTTCCCGAAATAATGGAAAATAAATTTTTTCCGTGCGAAAATAGGTTCTGTGCTCGAAGGCCTATTTTTTGGTGGAATCAACCATCATAAATGGCTCGTTTTTTCACAAAATGTTTGTTTGAAGAACTTTTTCGCTTCGCATATTTAGATCGATCACTTATAAGAACAAATCACGTAGATTGTTAAAATTCTTCATTGGTTTTTGACACTGAAAATTATTTTTTTCCTAAACACCTATTTCCCTCTGCTGCCATGACCGTAAACATGCAACTTTCAATCTCGCCTCTGCTTAAAAGTCCAACTTGTTCCCGGTGACATTTTTATTCAAAATAACTAAAATAAGAGAGAGGGGTATGTAAATTAGAAAATATATTATGATTTCGGTTTAATTTTGTTAGCAGAGCGGGCTCATTTTCGAAAATTACAAACAACACTGTGCAAAGAGAGGACTTAACTATATATCAAATTTACGTATACAACTTATGGTGGATGCCTGAATTGAGCACTTTGAAGCTTCTTTATGCTTGTTGATGCCATAAAACAGCATTTAGAAGAGAAAATTATCAATCCCATCCGCCGAAAGTTGACTCTTCGCCCTAAGCGACCTATTGTTTTCTTTATCACTCAGTATTGAAATGAAAAATGTAGGAAATGGCACCTTCGAGACAATAGATTTAAAATCTTTTGTAAGAGCACGCTCCTAGATTCATTACTTTGGACGGTGTTATCTTCTGGTGCGTTCACCTAAAAAATCTCACGCTACACCTGGAGGATGTCAACTTCTCGAAGAAATCGGAATAAATCTACAATAATACCCACCAGCACTACGCTTAAAAGTACAAACGTATTAACAATTCATCGGCGGAGTGACGGTGGCGCCGTAATTCGTAATTTCATTCATCGCTAAATAAGTGCATTGCATGAGGCCACAAAGTTTGTTGGATGTGAAATACATTACTACGACCCTTATAAAGCCACTATCACACTGACAACGACGCCTTTTTTAAGAAAGATGGCTTCAAATCAGACTAACCGTTTTCAGAGCCTTGGTTTAGCAGCATAGGAGTTCATAGACGGACGGGAAAATGAAAACACCAAGAAAAAGACTAAACAATATGTTGCTCTGTTCCATGAATTTCTTGTTTTGAAAGGCGAGACAAGTTCCTCAGCGATTTCCTTCTAACGGTTCGCAAAAAAGAAGACAACTAGGAATACGAGCCTAATTCCTTTAGGGCATTCTTCGCTAGCTTTCAGCGCCATTCGAAAAAAAATAAACTATGGACTTTGCTTTATGAAAGACGTCCAGTTCGAGCAAACTCGGAGAGCGCTTTAGTCAAAGCAAAGGGATCTAAAACGGAAAGGCATGGGCAACAAGCCTAATGCTTCTGCTGCTTTAAGTGAGGAAGATGTTCAAGTTCTGTTTGAAAAGGATCTCTTGGGAAGTTCCACGGCAGAAGTGCTTTTAAACACGGTATGGTTCAACAACATAATCCATTTTGGGTAACTAGGCTGCAGGGAACATAGACAAATGTGTTCAAGGGGAGACGTAAAACTTTTTCAAAACTTCCACAGGGCAGGAGTACCTCGAATTCACTGAAAGAGAAACGAAAACTCGTTCAGGAAACGATCCACGGAATGTAAGAGCCATTGCACCGAAAATTTTTGCTGCACCGAACGACCAGAAATGTCCAGTAAAGGCCTACAAAGTCTACGCAGATAAGCGACCCGCGGAAATGAAAACCGAAGACCGGATGCACTGTTTTACTTTGGCGGTAAATAATGTAAAATCTGGAAACAACGACGTGCTGCCAACTGATTTTATGCAATTGTCAGGACACAAAAACGTTCAAAGTATCACTAGCTACTCTACCGTCTCACAGAAAGAACAGTTGAACATGTCCCACACTGTCACTGAAAAGTTTGACTCGCCATTTTTTAGTGAGCAATGGAATCAGATGGTCGCTTGCATTAATACGAAATTTAGAGGAAAGAGGAGGACTCTTATTGACAGACTTCAGAAAACTAGTTTGTTTTGAAAACACAAATATGGCACGATTAGTCTGTCATTTCCCACAAAAAAATTATGGGTCGGTTAATTAAACAGAGTTAGCTATTGTTCAACAAAGACGCGTTCTAAGTTATTCTATATGTGGCTAATCTTAGCATATCAACTTTACTAATTATGGAGAGCGTAAATAAGGCATAAAACGCGGACTAGAAAATCATTTATCTGCCCAAAATAATGCATTTACAAACAGGTTAGGTGACGGCAGTCAAAGGAATAAAGTTTGGTAAATAGACTGTCAGTTAATAAAAAAAAAAGTATATTAGTTATTTAATTATTTTGTTCACTCCTTCAGATAAAGGAAAAAAAGTGGCGTTCTCGTTTTGAGAGGGAATGGAACCCCGCTAAGCCTATTTAGAGAGCGCAAGCGCTACCACTGCACCACACGGAATGATTTCCTTACAAATTTTTCTTTAACGATCTATTTAGCGAACGAATTTTCCTAAACCGATGGATGTTTCAAATGAAAATGTGTTAACGCAGCTTTATTAGGATATAACCCAAATATGCGATATCACCCACTCATTCAAACGGCTGCTTTGCAGGTCGGATTCCATGCGTTGCTCTTACACAAATATTAAAAAAGACTCCAAACTTACAGCCACCACAGCCGGGTATTGCTACTGAAAATGCTTGATGGTAAATTCTTCAACTCGTTGTTGTTCAACCGCCTATCAAAAATAAATGAATGCATTTTCAATTGCATGGTGTACAACAACAGAGTTCAGAGAATAAGAGTGCTGCCCTAAAAAAGTTATTATTTCTGTTCTCATGCTCTGATAGAAAGGCCTAAAGTAAACCCACAATTATCACAAAATAATTTGTATATGGGGTTGTCACATTTTTCCTTTTCCTTTATTTTCTTCTTAAATTTTTTGTCCCTTCGTCCAAAAGAGAATATTTATAGGAAAATTGAAACACAGACCTAAGTACTGAACCACATAGAATATTCTCAACTTGTTAATGTGGCTATTTAAGGAAGAGGGATAGGTTCAAAGGGCGAAATCCTATCCCAGAATAATTCTGTTGGCAAATTTCCTTACAAATGTTTCTTTGATAATCTATTTCGCGAACAATTTTCCTTAACTAATGCATGTTTCAAAGGACATTTCATAGTCCAAGTGTTAATGCAGCTGCAGCCATGCGGCCACTCTAGATGGGTATTGCTACTGAAAATGCCTGATGGTAAATTCCTCAGCTGGTTGTTGTTCAACAGCCTATCATAAATAACTTAATGTATTTTCAATTGCATTCTATACGACAACAAAGTTCAAGGAATAAGAGTGCTCGAAAACTGATAAAGTTACTTCTCTTCTTAAAAAAAAAAAGACAAACAAAACAAAAAGCCAAAGCAAGTAAAAGCTTTGGCAACCCCTGTGTGCAAAAAAAGCAAACAAAAACAAACGAACAGGGTAAGGTGTGAGTATCATTTGGTTTCCGGTTCACGCGACATTTCCCAATTATGATCTACTCACGAGAATGTCCAATTAGTTTATTTAATTTATGAGAATTATATTTTTAACATGGATACATTTATCTTGTAGGAATTGAAAGACTCAAGTAATTTTTACGCACATAGATTGTCACATTATACTTTAAGCGTTATTTATTTGCTTCATTTATCTCGTTGCTTTAAGCCCATGCTTCCACGAAATGTTAGTACGGAAGCCATTAGAAATATGTAAAATCATCATTATTTAAATCAAAGGTTCAGGCGGATGTTGCTTTGAAATGAAAGTCTCCTAGTTCATGAATCCTTCTTAGTTTCGAATCTTTAGTCCATCGTTCATTATTTTACATCCGGATGTTTAAATGCAATTGTATTCCAGAGAATAACACCCCTTATAATTAATAGACTGTTCTTTCATAGACTCGCGAGTGCGCACAAGAAAAAAAAATCGTGCGCGCGCCATTTTCACAAACACAACCACACGCTGCATGACAAAAAAATCGATTTAACTGTTACTTCATCTCTTCAGTCGAAGGAAGCGAGTACAACAAATAACCGTCATTTAATTGAGTACTAAACATGCCTCTGATGAAATCTATTTGCAAAAAGTCATCACAAAGAATCAAACTCCGAAGTGTGTCAGTATTTTCCCGCAATCCAACTAAGAACAAATTTGAAATATTTGGGCGAGTCGCCCAAAATTCGTTTTGACTCCTACTTTTATATTTTGTAGCCCGATATGTCCTAATAATTGCACAGCAGTTTTTTTGTGAAAATATATTTTAGTTTTCGAGAAATGAATTTTCTTGTTCGACCGCTCAAATATGCGAATTTTCACCGTGAATATTACCCGAGTTGTGTGACCTCGTGTAACGAATATACTTGACTTCCCATATTTCTGTCAACATAGAAAAAGCATAGAAAAAGACAGAAAAGGATACAAATACTTTTTTTTAACAGGCTAGATTCTCTTGAATGTAAACGCGGTATGAAATCCATTTCTTTCCAGAACGAAACTCATTTTGGAATAATGTAAAAGGTACCTTAGGGACGGACCATTAGATTTTTGAGGTGGGGGGGATTTTTGCCAATTGTACGATGTTTTTTCTTCCTTAAAGGCTGTGATTGATTTTTTTGGGGATTGTTACACAACCCCCCAGCCCCCCCCCTTGTACCCCTAATCAAAAATCTAACGTTCCTTCACTCAGATGCTCTCAGGTCCTAGAACTTTTTTTGCGATGACATAATTTGGTAAAGATTAAAATTACTGTACGTCTGCATTTGTTAAACAGAGTATTCAATTGCATTCAGAACTCGATGTGTGCACTTCTGGTGCATTGAGTATTCTTTTGTAATATGGCCAAAGATCTTGCGATATCTACTGTTCAAGCTATTGTTTCTTTTCAAAGAGGCATCAGAATTATTTTTGGGTCAAATTTGCAAGCGTTACGACCGATCACGTTTCCGCAACATTTTAGGACAACTCGACATCTATTCTCCATTCAGTTGCTATTAACCTAAAATCTTTAATGTAGAAGATAAACGAACGAAGTTTGAACGGTTAAAAGGAGATATTGGTCAATTTTCAGAGTCATGCGAATGATCTTTGACACGAGCGCAATTGAGCAAACACATGGATTTGCGTTGTTTTTAAGAAGTTGGTGGATGGAAGCTATAGATCTACCCGCGGGTTTAAGGCAATCCGTGACCTCATTGGTGTATAAACAATGCACTGATATGTTTTTCAAGCCCGATTGACGCCTGTATTTTGAGAATTCTTTCGTACAAAGTAGTGAATTTTTAATATGCAAATTAACGTCGAAAAGAAGGGTCTCCTCTGATCACGCTGGTATGTAAAATATTTCAGCTGAAGTTTCCATATTTTGTCTGTGAACTAACTGAATACATCTTGTAACTTGTAGCAAGATAGAGTTCCCAGAGCCACATTGTTGTAGTCGCTGCGCGCTGGACAAAATCTTTGACATTTTACACTTTCGATCGCCGTTCACAGGGGTGGTCTGGTCAAAAATCATTTTTGACTTGTGGCGACGCAAAAAGAGAGAATTGGAGAACAACTAGAGTATTCTTGAAACATGCGTCCTAAACCCTTTTCATGGGAAAAAAAATAAAAGAAAACTTTTTTCTAACGGGAAGTCGAGAGGACCGCTCTTAGTGAGAGCGGCACTTAAAATCATCTTTTTGTGCTATATTATCTCACTGGTCAGTCGAATATACTTCCAGTACGTTTCGATGGTAGGGTAAGGCTAAAACCAAGGGAAAAATTAAACATGTTCTAGCTCCGCAAATCATTGAAAGTTGGGCAAACCACGATCCTTTGTCGCGCTCGACTATGTATTCGTTCCTTTCAGACAGGTTTTGTGCCTTTCGGTTCTGGATTTGCATTGGATTTTATCCAAGACATTTGTTTCCTTTCTTCTCATTTCACGTGAAAGTCTTGTTTAAGTAGTCAACTTCAATTTGTTGGGGAAAATCACCAATGCAAAATCGTTCATAACAGAATTCAGAAAAAAAGTTTTTGTTAAAAGTTTTGTATGAGGCTACTTTCATATTCTATTTCATAATACATCTTACACTTTTCTAAACATAAACCATTCTTTACATTCTTTACATTTATAACCTCAAAATCTCTCTAAAAAGAAACAATCTCTTTGATTCAATGCTGTACACACCTATCACCTACTGAATATTCCTGCCGCCCCTAACAAATTTGAAAAATATATTACACCCAAAAGGCTTGAAAAAGGACACAATGAAAACAACCTTAATTTAAGCGCTGAATGTAATGGATATCAGCAGGGAGAAAAGTGTTCTCCCAATGGCCGGTTTTGTTTCCTATAAAAAATCATTATCAGGATTTATATTTCATGATCGCTAACAAATTTCTGGGTGCCGTTGGTTTAGTTCAAATGCACCTTATCGAGCGCGACAGTAATTTAGGAAGTTGCGTGTTCTGCTTCAGATATATGTTCCCTCGTGGAATATTATTTTTCAAGAAATGAAGGCTTCCTCACAGGTCTCATGTTGCTTGTATCCCTGTATCCACTTTATTAGAAATATAGCCAGCAGTAGTTAAATTACGGTTAGAGAGTCCCGGATATCTCTATAAAAACTTTACAAATTCGTAGGAGTCAGTGAGTCATATATTTAGGTCTTTACCAGCGGTACTTTGTTGCTACTGAGCTTGAGGTAAGATGATTCAGAGACGCTCGAATATTGGATCTGGATTTAGGAAGGATTGGTTGATGGGATTAGTACCCCCTACTGGCCTCTCAAACAATTTGTTCGGATTAATCAAGTTTGTAAATTTATGGCATACTGTAATACTGATTCATAGACGCTTGGTGCATGACACATTTCTAAACCTCACATTCAGCTGTTGCGCTCAGTTCAAGCGCTTTGACTGCTTATTCAAACTAGGCTCTCGTGTTTTAATCAAACAACAGGTGTCACTGGGCTGATTGTTTTTCTTTTTTTCTATTTTTTTTTTCGTGTTTTGTTTTGTTTTGTTTTGTTTTTTCATCCCTTCATTCAAAGGATAGTAATCAGAAGAAAACTGAAACATAGACCTAAACACCGAATTGCACGGATATTCTTAACCTGATAACTAGACTAGTTAAGAAAGAGGGAAGGGTCAAAGGGGGAAATTCCATCCTCGAATGATTCCTTTAACAAATTTGTTTATTTTTTTTTTCTTTGTGGACAATCTCTCACGGAACAAATTTTCCGAAACCAATGCATGTCTTAAAGGACATTTCTAAGTCCAAGTGTTAATGCCGCTTTTTTAGGATAAGATGCGACAGCACCCACGCATTGAACTGCCTACTTTCAAGGTTGGATTCTGTTTAATATATTTGCCTCTCTTTTGTGCTGGCCTCATGTATTTTTTTAAACTTTAAAGATCGTATGCTCGTAAGTTTGTTTTTAACAATCTCAACTTTTGTATTAAAAAGGATTTTACGTCAATTGTCGCCCATTTCTATATTAACGCAGTCATTAGAGTGGTTATTTTCTTCGTGAATATAATAATTTCGGCAAGAGGAGAAGGAATTTCGTCCATAAAATGTCGTCTGCGGTACGTACTAGAGCAGCCATTTCGAATCTTTGTTTACCTACTGCAAACTACGTGATCACACAGCTAAAAAGATCTATTACTAGGGCTGCTCATTTTATAAAGAGAAATTAACATTTCGGGAGATGAGGAGTGGCACATAGGGGGAGGTAGGAACAAGGGTACTGTGCATCAGCATTAGAGGAAAGAAGGCATCTAGGTCACTTGGAGATAAGGCATTATTGTATGTTCGGTAGATTTGGATTTAAGGCGTCTTTTGCAAAAATAAAGAAGAGTATAAACTTACAAGTGCGGTAAAAAGATGTTTTTGCTAAAAAATGTCTGATGGTAATCCCTTCAACTGATTGTTGTCCAACCGCTTGACAAAAAATCATTTAATCACATCATTTAGTACGTTACACCAGTTAAGGAAGGTCAAGAAACACAGAAAATGCTTGTAAACAGACTCTAAGCGTCAATAAAGCAATGCCTCCTTTGCAGTTGCAATAAGAAAACGGGATATATTGTAGAACAAAATGACTTTGAGGGTTTTTTATTCGAAGCATTGAAAACAGTCCACTGAACACTTTAAAAATTCCTCTCTACTCCCTCTGTATCTTCCAATCACCTATTGTTATAATACATGAGGCTTTACCATACGAACTGATATGAAGTGTAGACCACTTCATGAGTCAGGCGACGTTAATTTGTTTTCATGAGGGTGGGGGGTAGGGTAGTTAATAAAGATGCCAAAAGAAGTATGAAAGGGAAAAATAATGAACTAATAATTAAGAATGTGTGGAATAGACAGACGTTGGCAGAGGAGAGTAAGGACAATTTTCTTGTGTTACGACTGGTTTGCGGCCCAGTCTGGGTTTCCATACGGGAAGTTAGTTTTTAAACATGCCCAGAAGTGGCCTTTTCGAATGGTGCCACATAGCTGCATGATACCGGTGTACAAATGTATGTAATATTTTCCGCAGCCAGCCGTAAAATTGTGCCTTATTTACCGATAACACTGGAGGTGGGGAAACTAAAACACCAACAAAATCATTTTAATTTATTTACCTAAATTGCAAAAAAAAAAAAAAACGCAGGAAATGGCATTTCCGAAACCCTAGATTTAAAAATGTTCTGTAAGAGCATGCCCCCAGATTTTTTATGAAGGGGTAAGTTTTTAAAGAAACTGTGGTGCTGCGTCGGTGGGAGAGTATAGCAGGTAATTTAGTGTTAACAACTGGGTTGAAAACGTAAATTAGCCACCGTAAAGGGTAAAAAAGCTGACGTTTCGAGCGTTAGCCCTTCGTCAGAGCGATAGGGCTAACGCTCGAAACGTCAGCTTATTAACCCTTTACGGTGGCAAATTTAAACCCAATTTATTCAACCCAGTTGTTAACACTAAATTTCCCAGATTTCTTAGTTTGGACGGCCTTTACCGCTCGATATTATCTCCTCGTGCGTTCACAAAAAAGTTTGACGCTACACCTGGAGGAGGTCAACTTCTCGATCGGTATATTTTTACAATGTGATAACTAGGCGCACAATAACGTGCAATAATAACCACCAGCGCTACGTTCAAAAATACAAACAGTTTAACAATTCATCGGCGGTGTGACGGTAGCGGCGAGATTCGTAATTTCGTTCGTCGCCATATAGTGCATTGCATGAGGCTACAGAGTTTGTCGGATGTGATGTGATACATTATTGCGACCATTATAAAACGATCAACACAATGATAACGAGACTTGTGAAAATCATAATTCCCCGCGATGGATATTCGATTAGATAAACTAAAAGCAGGGAATTAGACAGGAGTACCGATCGTTACGTTTAGCTTTTCGTAAATACTACGAGTACGTTTCGGTAGCTGGGTATGGCTAATACAACCACAGTGTGAGATAGGGCGTATCGCGGTGCTGAAACCACACGATACAGACCCGTATTCTTCGAGAACACGGACATATCCGGACGTACCGTGTTCCAAGACATGCGATGTGTCCACCGAGTGTCAGGAACTTTATTCGTTCCAATTCGGACTTAACCCGTCGCATGGAAAATCCGATGTCAGGATATGTCATTGAAACGCGGCGTGTGGAGACCTGGAAATTTCCTTATACTTTCAGATTTGCCGCAAATAATGGCGTACCGTATACGAGCGCGCGGTCAGTCAAATTGTGTCTTTCTTTCGTGTCTTTCTAAAAATTGTCTTTTCCACCGTGAGAACAGTTTCACTAAGTATTCTTGTCCCGAAATTCTACGGTACCAGACGAATCGATCTGTATTCTGGAACCCGATTTTCCACAGTAATACGAGAATCGCGTAGTATTCAAGAACCCGAAATTCCACGGTACTAGACGAATCGGTCTGTATTCTAGAAGCCGGTTTTCCACGTTACTATGAGAATGGCTTGATATTCAAGAACCCGAAATTTCTCGATACTTGAAGAATAGATTCGTATTCTAGATTTTGATATTCCACGGTACGAGAAATTTCACTCGGCATTCTTGATCCACACCACATGCTATCAGGTGTTCTTGGAAAAAGCAACGAATTCTCCCGATAATTCTGCACCCTCTTACTAGTGTATTTTTCTCAGAACCTTTACTCTGTAAAACAATAAATTATATTAATATCTAATAAATAATACTCAAAATGGCCAATTTACAGAATCTATTCCATCATGTGATGACTAACAACTAAGTCTAACCTTATGCACAAAAAGGGAAAAAATCTAGATTGTGTGTAATAATTAAATATACTAAGCTAAAAGTGCTTAATGCTTGACATGGATGAAAGCAAAATTTTCAATATTTACATAAATCATTACACCACGACAATAATTTTAGTATGATAAAAAGACATTTTTTCATCAGTCAGATATGAAGACAAGAATAACAAAAAGAAATGTCTATACTCTAATATTAGAGAGTAATAAAATTTTATCAAAAACAACAATAAATTCTAAGCAAGTCATACCATGTTAACAACTTAGTGGGCCCTGGTTATTTACTGAGCTGGATAGTGCCTTTTTAAAGCCAATTCTTTAACATAAAAGTTGTTTGAAGAGCGCAATAATTCAAGAAGCTTGTTTGAAACCATTCCAATAAAATTAACTGTGGCATATCCAAAACTGTAGCATTCTTTACAAAGGTCTTCAGTACATCTAATATTACTTCAACAATAAATGGAGTTGATCGCCAGAAAATCCTTTGTTATTTAAGGATTCTTCCCACAGATTTTTGAACTGTTTGCAATAGCTGGCTGATTATGTTCCAATCAAGATGAGAGAGAGAGAGAAAGTGGCATCATTTGTTAATTTTTCAATTTGTGAAACCAGCTAATGCAATATGCAAAAAAAAAAAACATTTCATGAGTTAGGGTTAAAAAGGAACCATTCACCCTAATACCCATAAACCACCTTGCCATTCTGTCAAATGAACTGAATTAAAAACAGAAGGCAAAACATACAAGTTATGCAAATAAAGAACACTTAGGCATTAATTTAGTCCCACAGTGACTGTAGCCGTCTGTTTGGCCTCCTCTGGATTGTGAGAGGGCTGGTGTCCAACATATGCAAGGGTTCCCCATCGCTTTCATCACCACTGCAATGTTGTGGGGACTGTGGGGATAGAGGAATCCTATTTTGAGAAGGAGACCTCTCAGGGCTCTGTCTATCACCAGGAAGGAGTGCCCATGCAGGTGAGGAAGTTGGTAGACTGTGTGTGGATGGCTCTCCTACTCTTGTATTTTGTGGATGTGAGCTTCAGGAGGAAGATGGCTGTTTGTCAATTTTCTCCTGAAGTCTCTTTAAGAGAGGAGATAGATGTGGACTACGCCACGGTGGTGACCACACAACCCACACATCCTCGACTGCCCTCACCATTCTCCTTGCCACTCATGAAATTTGCATCAATTTATTGCAGAGCAGTCTTCTCTGCTTTATTTCTTCTGTCAGGTGGATTGTCGAGGTATTGTTGTCTTTTCGTTTCATAATATCTTGACACAGCACCTGGTACCCAAAAATAGTATTAGGTTAATTGCTTATTATTTATTACCCAAATTCATGAAAAAGTCTTTGATGAGAATCTTGTCCTAACATTGAAAGCTACTTTTCTCAAATGTATCCATTCGTTCTCTCAAGTAAATGGCAACCTTACATCAACATTCGATCAGAAAGTCAGGTTAGGTCATTTTCAAATTCAACCTATTAAATTGTTTGATATGCATCAAGTGTGTCTCTTCGAAGTTAAGTTTCATTCAACAGGAACAATAGGGGTCTTCTACTAAAGGCAGGCACAAGACGGGTTACGCACCTTGAAAAGCTCTATTTTAGGGTACTCTAGACAACAAACTTTCAGATGAAATAAACAAAAGTTTAAAAAATTTCTTACAAGGTGACCACATTTTGTTGGACCAGAAAAGTAAATTGCATGCACACTCTAGTAGCACATTTATGCATGTACTTTAAAGAGAAAATCATATGAACACATCACTTACACTTGATAGTTGACTTTTCATAGTTATTGTTTTCCTTTTCCAGTTCCTTACAAAGAAATCCTCAAACAGCACTGTTGTGGGCACTATCAATGCTACAAAGGAATGTTATAGTAGTGCTTTAATGCTTCGTTAGAAAGGTGCATAAAGATGACCAGAATTAAATATAGGTTTAAGTTAGTGACCAAGTTTGTTTGAAAGGTGATAAAATTTTTGTGTGTTTATGAACTGAGACTTTGTCAAGATCTGTGAAGATGTAAAAAGTAAACAAGGCCAATTGCTCAGCATCTTGACTAAAATAAGATATTCACATGGCCAACAAAGTTTGCTTGTAGGAAAATGCTTGAGGGAAAATCACAGACAAATAAAATCCTGTCTTCCCCATTTGCCAGCCAATCGCAAAAAATCAGGGGACTTTGCAGAGAGCCGGAAACAAGTTGTTTTAAATGACAGAAAAGACCACAATACACAAGAACACAGGCTTCTCCATCTCCTCGCGGTTTGCTTGGATCAAAGTGGCGGACTATTAAGCATTGTGTAAAATCTTTTTTTGTCTTGTGAAAGTATTGCTTTTCAGTCACAAGTAAGCAAAGCTTTAATTTGTCCTGCAAATTTTAATGTGGCTTCTTGTTTTGAAATGTGCCACCCCTCTGGGAGGGACAATCTCTTAACTTTGGTTGTCCTTTGTCCCCACCTAGAAAGGGAAATTAAGTTCTTTGACTACACCCTTTGCAAAGTCCCCTCCCTTAACCAAGGTTCCCCCCTCCAGGAGATGGCTGATGATAGGTGCATTTCCAAAACATTCCACAGACGAACTCTTAATATCCTGAATAGATATCTTTTACTCACCCTTCACTTCCACAAAACTAAAGTTCAACTTCTTGTTTGTTGTGCAACAAGTGCATATCACCCTTAACTTCAAACAAAATTAATTATAAGAACATTAACGTTTCTTATAAGAACAGTGTATGTGGAATCAAAGGTGAAAAGTGAAATAAGGGAGTTAAGTTAAAATTCAAATAATATCATGGGTAACAAATTATGCTTACAATTGTGTGGTTTAAAATTTCTAGGTAGAATACAAGATGTTTTATTTACAAAAACAAACAACTTAGGGACAAATAAAGAAATAAATGTTTAATCATTTGTCTCATGACATAGAGTCAGGCTATCAAAAGTTTGACAGCAATGTTTCTGACTGCTACACTGCTAGTCTTTGTCAGGCAGCAAGTTTTAATGTTTACATGTCGCTATATGTAGTACTTTGGTGTTTTGTCATTGGTATGTTGTAGTACTCTGTCCTTGGTGAATTTCAATCCTCATTATTATTCCTACTAGCAGATGTTATTCCCTCATGGGTCCGCTATGTTGCTGTGATGCTTTTTAACTGTAGCCATCCACACTTCAGAAATTTTGATCCCACTCTCTCTATTGATGTTATTAGGGTAAAGTTTTATGTGGTTGGCTTCTTCATCAATAATGAGAGCAGAATTTAAATTCCTTAAGTATGGATGCCCACAATCAAAAAGCATAACAGTTAGTCAGTAAAAAAGCTGACCTACGAGAGAACAACATCTGCTGGTTGGAATAATAATGAGGATCAAAATATCCCAATGATGGAGGGCCAAAATGTACCAATGACAAAACACCAAGGTGCTACATATAGCAACACATAAACATTTGACTTCATCACCTGATGAAGAAGACTAGCAGTGTAGCTGTCAAAACACCCAATCAAACTTTTGATAGCCTGACTCTAAATCATGAGAAAAGTGATTAAATGTTCATTTATCTATGTAACCTCAATGAACAATAACATCTTCTTTAACTTAAGGACATTTTTGTAAATTATTACAGAAAAAAACAATCTATACTGAACTATGTGAAATAACCTTTTTCAGTAGCTTTAAAACTAAATTGCAGAAGTTGATTTTCAGGCACTATTGGCAAATGATGTCTGACATTCTCAAAACTTCATACACTGGAGCAACCTTTGAGGCCGCCCCCCGAGTATTTATTATTCTCGGCTTAGTTTCAAACAAGCCATATAACATGCGGTATTAACATCACCAAGAAGGGAATACTGTCCCACAAGCTTAAAATACTTCCCATACCAGAATCGAAGCTTAAAAGGAAACGCCTATTGCTACAGTGCTGGAACAAAAATTTGCACAAACCTTTAGTTGCTTTGGAACAGGCCCACGGTGGATATTCTCCTTCTCGGTCGACTGAGGTTGGCTATTGAGCTTGTTTCGTACAGTCTGTAGTTCGGTCTTCACCTCAGCCACTTCTTTACAAGCGTTTTCCAGTTCCACGCTCAAACTGTCTAGTTTGGCATTTTGCCGCTTTACTATATCCCCCAGTTCTTTGATTGTGTCGAACAACTGTCGAATTTCTCGGTTTGAGACCACTAGGTTCTCCCGATTTCTAATAGAATCTTCTCGTAAAGGCTCTGGATGGGATGGAACTGCGCTTGATCGGGCGCCGGTTGATGAGCTTGAGCCGAATGGTCGTCGACTCAAAGTGGTACTGGTATTACCACTCCGGAAGAAAGATGCAGTCACATTGATGTCAAAACTAAAATCGTCCTGCGAAGATTATGTGACGCGTCCACAGGTTGAGCGACGCTTCTCTTTCCCTTTTATTTCGTCTAAGCGACCCGTAAGCCAATAATCTACTTCTAGAGAAACCACGGGAGTAAGACTAACCAATAAGCGTAGTCTAATTGAATGTCACGCATTTTGTCGGCACGACTGTCGGCACTTAACTCGGTAGCATATTAATGGTGGCTCAGAGTTCCTCACCAAGGCAGCATAATAGGTGAAAGTACGGATCAATTGAGAAGGAAATTTTGTGAAAACTGCGCTTCTTGGTTTGGGGAAAGCTTCTATGATGATCACATATGTGAAAAGTCCAGTTTGCAGAGAGTAAACGTGAAAGGTGAGTTTAGTTAATAATGAGGTTGATCTTTCTGAACATAGTGTCCTCATAGTGTTTTAAGCCCGGGTCGCACAAGATATAACACTCTTGATTATTTGCGATGGTTCAAAGTTAAGCCGTTTTGAGAGAAGGAAGAATCTTGTTCTGCG
The DNA here is from genome assembly GCF_964200805.1 of Pocillopora damicornis. Taxonomy (NCBI): domain Eukaryota; kingdom Metazoa; phylum Cnidaria; class Anthozoa; order Scleractinia; family Pocilloporidae; genus Pocillopora; species Pocillopora damicornis. The sequence continues at coordinate 16,267,231 of NC_142670.1, forward strand.
CGGGCTGGACGGAACTAAAAAACCCCTGCGCATGGTAGAGACTCGCGCGCGGGGGAAACTGGGGACGACAACGTTAAACCATAGCAACACGTACGTGAAATGGCGGAATTTTCGAAAAAAAAATGAACAGCGCGATTTTTTTACTCCAGTTAAGACTTAGGTAGAACTTGCGCGCTTTAAACCTTCGCCAAAGACCGACTGGTAAGAGTGCTATGACATATCTCCTGAACACAAACCAAAATTTTACAGCAAAGACAAGAGTCAAAGATCTCTGCTGGAACATCTGAAAGCATTACCAACAGTTTTTTAAATAGTAACTATCACCTGTAATATCAATTAAGCTCAGGTATTACGGGTTACGGGTTACAGCCCCTAATGACAATGCCACATGCATAGTACTTTTACAGCTCTGTCCAGGCTGTCTGTTATGGGCTGTGTTTTAAGTACATTCAAAACTTTGTTGGGGCAGGGCCAGGATTTTTCTGACTTTTTCCTATGTATCAACATAAGGTCCACCAATCAATTACATGTACAGTACTTCAGTTCTCTGTGGAAAATGACATTCAGATGTGGAAAAACACAGGCTGTTGCTTTACAATGTTATATGTAAACAGCTTGATGCAAATTGACCTTTTTAATAACAATAATTTTTCTTTATTTGCTTTTGTTTTACTTTTGACTCTTGGGTACACACATCTGTTTGCGTGTAAAGGTTGTTATTTTATACCCCAGGAAATACACCTGTAGCAATGCTATTGCATGTTGCTCTGTAAAAGGAGCCTCACTGTATATCAGCTCATTGATGCTGATTGATCTGACATTCATCTTGTGTTGTTAGTCACTCCTAGAATTGGTGAGAAGTTCTACTGTAACCACTGAAAGAAAAGTGAGCAAAAGTACCTTCTATGAGCATCAGATACTATATGGTGATATTGCATGTGGATTCTCTAGTCAAAATGTGGAGCTTGAGTTAGACATGGACTCTGATTCAGAAAATGAAGGTGCTCTTCCTTGTTGGGATGATGGAGACAGGCAGTTCTTTTCAGAAGGAGATTCTAGTGGTGGTGAAAATGATGTAGATGATGAAATGTTACCAGGGGAGTCCTCAGTGGAAAAACATGAAAGCTCCATGTAATCAGAACAGCAACTCTTGGTTAGTTTATAGAATATCATTGGTTCATACGGCAAACTGATACAAATAGAGCAGATCATAACATTGCCATCTCTCTTAATGACCCTCATAAAATGGCTTTTGCCCTTAAATCACTCTTCTTAGGTAGCTTAATCTCTCATAAACCAATAGAAAAATGTTTTCTGGGGATTACTTTTCCAATTTAAGCTAGGTTTTACTGTTTTATCTTAGGTAAAAATTTAGATGAGGCAAGTGCCTCGTCTTGCCTCAGGCTACAGTGTGGCTACTGCCCTGCTTTTATGTGTAAAATTTCTTTTAGTGAAATATTTTGATATTCATTTTATTCACAAGTGATGTAAATACAAGCAGAATGATGTACATGTATACTGAACCTTGAGTACTATTTATAGCTATTGTTTCTGATGTACTGTTATTTCATTTCAGGAAGATGATGTAGAGAACAATACGCAGAGCTTTGAGTATTCTCATGAAATGGAAAACAGTGCAAAAAAATTGTGGTAGAGAGAAGGAACCAGGAAGTGATTGCACAGAACTGAGGGCTTTGCTTTTATTCTTACTTCTGTGGCAGGCAATGTTCAAAGTTGCAGACAGGGCTATTGTTCTACTCTTAAAGTTTTTCAAGCTGTTCTTATCTGGTATTGGTAAGATGATGCAAGCAGAAGTTCCTATTACCTTGCCAAGATCATCCCAGAAACATTGTTCGTGATTCGAAAAAATCTTGGCCTTCAGAAGGACAGTTTTATTAAAAATGCAGTTTGCCTTAAGTGTAAAACTCTCTATAATTTTGATGAATGTGTTTGCCAAAGGCCAAATGGTGAGGTTGTATCAGCAAAATGTAGTCATGTGAGTTATCCACGCCACCCACACCAAGCCCGAAGGAGGCCATGTGGTTCTGTTCTGATGAAAGTTATGAGGTCAAGAGCAGGAAAGACATTCTTGTATCCTAGGCAGGTTTACTGCTTTAAAAAGGTTACTGATTCATTACAAGACCTTATTAACAAGCCAAACTTCATGGAAAACTGTGAAAAGTGGAGAAATTGTTCCACTCAGCTGTCAGACTGTTTTGAAGGAAGAGTTTGGAATGAGTTTCAGTATGTGGATGGAGAGCCCTTTCTTCCTATACCAAATAACTTTGCTCTCATGTTGAACATTGACTGGCTTCAGCCCACCCTTCATGGTTCAAAATCCATTTGTGTCATTTACATGGTTGTAATGAACCTTCCAAAAAAGGAACGCTTCAAACCTGAAAATTCTATTGTTGTTGGAATAATTCCTGGGCCAAAGGATCCTAAGCATTATATCAATTCCTTCCTGCAGCCATTAGTAGATGACCTTATTGACTTGTGGGATGGAGTTATCTTAGACACAAACATTTCTGGAACTGGGGAGATGTTCTGAGCTGCTATCTTAGCTTTGTCAAGTGATATACCAGCAACTTTGAATTGTGGAGGTTTTATTGGCCATACTGCAAAGAAAGGTGAGTGCTCAAAAATGCACTATAACTAGAGTGTTTTATTCAATTTTAATAATAACTCCTTGGTTATTTTTTCTTGTATTTGTGTATGTATACCTACCAACTCACATGTCTTGGGAATCAAAAAACTTCGATCTCAAGTCAGCCCTCACCAGCTGACCAATTCCTCACACCTAGCAGAAAAGTTTGAGCTAATACATCCTCTGATTTTTAGAAGGGAAGTGCTAGAGATGAGGTTGTGTTTTCATGTGTTAGGAAGTTTGGAATTGTTTGGGTGTGCATTCGAAGTCTTTGGATTATCTCCAGATATGATCAGGTTCTCTATCAAAAATCCTGGCACTTGTAGGATAAAAATCTCGCACCCTTGGCTCAGAGAAAGGTTGGCAGGTATATATTTGTTGTGTGTGTAAATACATGCTTGTTGCACTGGCATCATTATTTATATGGTGTTTTACTATATTTTCAGGATGCAGCAAATGCTTTAAAAAATTTCCAAGAGCATCATTTGGTGATAAACCTGATTTCTCAGGATTTGATAGAGAAATCTGGGAACAGCAATCTAATGAAGACCATCGAGCATCTGCAGAGAAAGTTTGCCAAGCTAAAACACCAAGTGATGCCCAGAAATTTGCCTCTTCAAGTGGAGCACATTACTCTGTCCTGTTCCAGCTTCCATACTATGATGCTATAAGATTGGCACTGATTGATCCCATGCATAACTTGCCTCTTGGGAGTGCCAAACATGTTCTGAAGACTTGGACTGAAATGGGAATTCTGAGTGAATCTGACTTGGAGAGAGTACAGAAACGTGTCAATCTTGTTAAGCCACCATCTGAAATTGGGTGCATCCAAAGCAAAATTTCTGAAGGATTTAAGGGATTCACTGCTGACCAGTGAAAGAACTGGGTATGTATTTACTCCTTTTTTGCTTTAAAGGGAGTAATGCCCAGTGGACATTATGGAATGTGGACAGCATTTGTACATGCCTGTCAACTGCTTTGCAGAAAAGTTATCACCAAGGAGGAGTTTATGGAAGCTGACCACAAGCTGATGCGATTTTGTGTAATGTTTAGAAACCCTCTGCGGGAAGGAGAAGTGCACACCAAACATGCATCTTCATGGCAATTTTAAGGATTGCATACTTGATTATGGACCTGTTTTGTCTTTTTGGTGCTTCTCATTTGAGAGGTACAATGGAATTATGGGAGATTACCATACAAACAATGTTAATATTGGTAGGTATTTAACTCTTATTTATAAATTTTGAGATATGAAAATTAATTCTTTCAAACTGGTGTTCCCTTTCTTGACATTTTGATAGAATGCAATCATACCATATTCTTTGAAATAAAAAAAAATTATGTGAACACTCAAACCTCCATATTCAAACATACATGTACATGTATACATGTTACATAAATATAAAAGTTTAAAGCAGACGGGCCATTAGGTCTGTGGCAACAAAGCACTTATACAGTGTAGTAGCAAAACTCATTAGCTTTTGACCAGACCTGAATGACTGACCGACTGAATGACTGACTGTCAGATTAAAAACAAATAATAATAAGCCCACAAAAATATCACATAATTTTTTATCATTATCAAAATTTTATGCTGGACTTTAATTTTAACCTTGCACCTGCCAGAGGCCTGATACCTTGTTTGTGGCATGTTGCTTTGTGTAAGCCTTTGCATAATGCCTAGATGTATCAGAATACATTATGAACCATATGTTAACTGGTTTTCATTTTATTATCCTCAGGAGTTCAAATTATATTTCCAGGAGGCATGGAAGAGTTCCAGCAACTTATGGATTGTGAAGACAAGCAAAAGGGAACTTTACTAGAAGCAAGTGTCCGTGTCCAGCAGTTCTGCAACATGGTTGAATCTGAAACTGGCAGTCCAGTTAATGTTAACGTTCGTAAAACTGAGACTCAAGTACCACTACCACCAATCAAAAGGGGATGCAATTGAAAGTGATGATGTGAGGAGACTACAGAAGACTTACGAGACCATGTATGCAGGTGGTAGAATCATCCACGTTTCCAGCTTCTGTGATAAGTTCAAGCACCTTTTATACAAAGGATACCGTTGTGCAGCAGACTCAGCTTGTAACCAACAGCCTTCAACTGAACAGTTATCACACAGTGGTCTGATGACTTTAGTAGACCTGCTATCATTAGGGACTTTCTGCAACATGATGTGGTCATCAAAATGGAGAATGGAAAATCTCAAAAGATCACCCACCTTCTAGCATTAGTTGAATGGTATGCTAGGCATCCTCGGTGTAACAGGTGTTTAAAACCTGTAGAGATTTGGGCGAATCATTTCGAGTCAGTTATTCCAGAACATGCGTTTTATGTGCCAGTGGGAAGATTTCAGTCTAGCTGTGTCTGTTAAATATCAGTTCCACTTCTGCGCCATCAGCAAGGAAAAGTTCATGAAATTATTTACCATTACCAAACTCAGCTAGAGTCTAGCATTATGGAGCTTTAATTTATGGAAAGGAAAACAGATTGCAGAAAATGGATTTGGTGTCGGTACTTTCTCATTGAACATCTGCACATGATTGAATCCAAAACTGAGTCTCAAGATACATTTTCATTTCTAGATATTTACATTCTGAAACATCCTAAGTTGGATCATGATAAGCTGAATTAGTTGACAACAGCAATTATTTTGGTTACAGACTGAAATAAATCAGTGATCACATAATATGACATGTTAGATTAATAAGAATATTGTATTTAGATTTTTATGTACTGTCACTATTCAGTCAATTTGCAATTAATTTCATTTGATTATGCTATTGTTAAAAGTGGTTTGCCCAAGTAGTTCTTTTATATAGCAATAGGTACCAAATGTATCGTGTGATCCTGTACAACAGTTAGTGTTTAAGAAGTTATAGTATGACCTCGCATGAAATAGCTGTAGTTATTTATTTTTGCGCAATAAAATATTGAACCTTTAGTACGGTTCATTAAGAGAAACCCAAAATGCTGTCAGTGTTTCATATCATTTTTTATCAGTTTTAAATGTTACATGTATTACAATCCAGTGGCTGACTGTTGGCCAAATTGCAATTTTATGCAACTACAATAACAACAACAACAAATTTATCAAAGTATTCCTAACAATACATGGCATTACCTATTAGTTGAGCTAAAGAAAATACAATAATGCTTGAATCATTTTACAAAAGAAGTTCCCAGACATTGATATGCCGTGAAGGATAAGATTGCCATTAGCAAAGCAACTGTTGCAAATTATTTCCAACTTTAATGTTCAAAACGTTAAAAAATGGAAAGACTGAAAAAAACCCTAATAAGATTAGAATTATCAAATCGGATCGACTGGCACAAAGTTTCCCTTTACATGAAATTACCGTCTTTTTAAAAACAGAAGCTATACTTAACTTTAGTTTTAACACTGAATGCGAACGCGCAAAAGTATAGGCACGTAAAGGTACCCCGCCCTAAGCGATGGGTAAAGGTGCGAGAACACACTGAAAAAAATACATTCACGCGAACGCGATAGGCCAGGATAAGGAAAGGAAGGTGAGGATGCATGTGCGTAAATTGATGATCTCCATAATGTAAACTTTTTAAAAAACCTTGGTACTTGAGAATGGAAAAGAGCTTTGAGACCCACGACTGACGACACGAATTACCGAAGGATAATGAACTCCACGCCTTTGTAACTATAAAACTCTGAAGGGACAAAAGAGCACAAACGTTTGTGGTTTGCGAGTAACGTGCTAAGACAAAGGTACACAAAATATATTCATTCTACGACAAAATATATCCGTGCAGTTAAGTATCAGACCCTTGATATTCTTTGGCGATTAACGTACAGAGGGCATGACTTGTCATGACACGCCGTGTCACGGGTGTCAGGAACATGACACTCTCCGACACGCCACGTTTCCCGACACGTCGCATTCCGATCTGCAACTCGTCGGGTATCGTGAAATATCACGGCTCCAAAAATTCCACGAAGTTATTCATTTCGCGCAGTGCAAGGGGAAAAACGTATTTCAGCTTCGCAAATCATCGAGGGTTGGGTAAACCACAACACTTTGCCAATCTCAAGACTGTATATTATTTATTATCAGACAAGTTTTGTGCCTTTTCGGTCCTGGATTTGCCTTGGAATCTAGCTAAGGATTTTGTTTCCTTTTTTCAAGTTTCATGTTTAAGCTTGTTTAAATTATAAACTTAAGTTTGTGGAAATAAACACCAAAGTAAATTAGTTCATAAAGCGATTAGAGAAAGTTTTTGTTAAAAAAGTTTTTGTCAAAAAAGTTTTTGTTTGAGGCCACTTTCATATTCTGTTTTATATCATAGCGTTCGCTTTTCTTTCCATTTCGAATTCTTGTGTAGCTATTTTTTTTCGTGACAACTAAAAAGGTCTATTACTAGGGCTGCTCATTTTATGTAGAAAAATTAACATTTAGGGAGACGAATTTTTCTAAACCGATGCATTTTCCAAGTGGCTTTTCCTAATCCAAGTGTTAACGCTTTAAAAAAACGAAAACAGGAAAGAAGGCAAAACTTCTCTGAAATTTAGAAAAGAATTGTCGATGAGAACATTTCCCTCTTGCCTACTATTGTTTCTTTTTTCCAATTATTTTCAGAGCTACTGTAATTTAGAGTATTTTGTATCTATTTCAAGTCCAATTCATTTATGGTATATTATTGTTTCACAGAATCACGCTAGCTCACTCTGAAGGTCTCGTTCCACTATAGACCTTAGATTAAAAAAAAAAAAAAAAGAATTCTGATAGTTTCCAGAACTCGTGAGAGGTATATGCTGACACAGTAGAGAATGCTGAAGGGGCGCTCTGATTACCTTGTCAAACGATGTTTCTCAGTTTTTCACCGCTGGGAGATTTGCGCCCGAAAGCATTGTAATCGATGCTGGAATAATTTAGTTTGAATAGTTAGTTTTTAATTCACTTAGTATACAACAAAACAACTACTCGCATCAGCATCATTGGTCAATATCATCAGCGGTTTGATAAATATCTACCACTACCTACTTCAACTTCGCTGAATAGTTTCTAGCTATCAAGAATTTTTTAAAGAGGACAGACTTAAACTCGAGCAAGTGGTACACCAACCAATTTGTTACAATGTAATTGTTCTTCCTTTTCCTTATCCTTTTTTTTCTTTTGGGAATTAAAGCGCATGCTAAACATCCCGCATCGTATCACGGAATTTCTGAGTGAAATAATTCAGAGTCAACGTGAACCGAACGCCAGATGTGAGATTTGTAAATCTTTTCGAGATCGCTTAGTAGTTCCTCATTAACATATTATAGTTTGGAATGTATGGTTGTCTCGACTGCAAGTCATTTCATTATTTGAGAACCGTGACCGGCAGTCAACTCTTGCAATTTCCAAGTGTCTACAAAGATTGAAGTTTTCTAACGATATCTTTTTTTTAAGTTTTAAATTCAGTTTTACTGAGTTTTCAGTTTCTCAGTTTTTTTTAGTTTTATCTAAATGACAAGTAAAAAAAAAAACCCTTCGAATGTACATGTGTACTCAAGATTTACGGCAGTTCCGTTTGCTGTTTTCACTTGATAATTGTTGCCAAGTTAAAGCATTCTAAACACTTTTGTAAATTTAAACGACGACTCCATGGCAATGTTAATCCAAGCTGAGACAACTTAAACTATCTTTGTTAAAGGAAAATAGTGTACCGCGAGTAAACAAAATAGTTGGACGACGTTTGAATCAGTACAAACGAAACACGGCTCGATGTCGTTGTCTTTCGATTTCTCCGTCCTCAGACGTGGTGTGGTCTAGTAACATTATTAAAGAATTAAAAGCTAAGTCCTAACCATGAAAATAAACTTCACTAGTTAAAATCCTACAACTGAATTTATTTTTCATCATAAAAAGGCTCCGCAAGACATTAAAACTGATTTCTTCAAAAGCTTTTATGCACAGACTATTATGAAGTATTCTTCAGTAGCATTTCATTGTTTACAAATTGTTTTCGTGTTCTCTCAACATCCCAAGTGGTTTACATACGACGGCAAAGCGATGCTTAGCTATTCCGGAGTAACACACGCGAGATTTGCGCTTGTGATCGCTGCAGGGTAATAGGAGTTAAAATAATCTCTTTGTACTATATTATCTCACCTTTTTCGTATATACTATGAGTAAGTTTTGGTACTGGGGTAAGGCTAGAACCAAAGGAAAAATTAAACATGTTCTAGCTTCGCAGATCGTTGAAGGTTGGGCAAATCACGGTCTTTTGTCACGCTTAAGACTATAGATTCCTTATTTTCAGACAGGTTTTGTGCCTTTCGGTCCTGGATTTGCATTGAATTTTGTTGAGAGGATTTGTTTCCTTTCTTCACGTTTCACGTGAAAGGCTTGTTTAATCAACTTTAATTTTGCTGGGGAAACTCGTCAATGCAAAGTCGTTCACAACGGATTCAGAAAAAAGTTTTTGCTAAAAGTTTTTTTTGTATGAGGCTACTTTCATATTATATTCTACATTACATCTTACACTTTTCTGTACATAAAATTTACTTTTATGACCTCAGAATCTCTCCCCGTGGGCTATATTAGGGAACTTAAGCACCAGACGTTTTTCGGGCGACGGCGACGTCTACAAACGAGCGAGCATGGGTATGAGGGCGCCGTCGTTCCCGCCAAAATCCAAACTTAAGCTGCCGTTCCAAGAACCCTGATTTTCCGTACAGTTCGTATGCAATATTCACGAAACCTAGTGTTTGGCAGAGTTCAGAGTCCAAAAACAAGACATTCCTGTGCTGGCAAACGTTCTTCAACTACCAATGAACATCCGTTGTCAACAAAGAACAATCTGTGATAGAATTGAAGGTTTATGCATGCTGCTGAGAAGGTTTTCTTATCCTTGTCGCTATTCAGATATGATCAGCCGATTTGGAAGACCAGTTCCAGAGTTATGCATGATTACGAACGAAGTCATGGACAACATTTTCAACAATCACAGCCACAGAATATCTCAATGGAATGACGATATTTTGAACCCTCATTTGTTACAGGAGTATGCTGATGTCATACATGCAAAAGGCGCCCCACTACAAAATTGTTTTGGATTCATAGATGGGACAGTGAGACCGATCGCTCGTCCCGATCAACAGCAAAGAATTGTGTATAACGGTCACAAGCGTGTTCACTCGTTAAAATTCCAGTCCGTTGCACTACCAAATGGGCTCATTGGGAATATGTATGGCCCTGTTGGTATGTTGGTCATCTACATTTTTTTTATTACAAAGATTTAGGTCCAGATTTTCACAATATAGTAGGTTGCTTTTTGGTAGAGAGCGGGTCTGTGTTGCCTTGTTTCTTTGTTTAATCACGCTTTTGTAAAGTGCCCACTAATAACAATAACAATAATAATAACAATAATAATAATAATGATGATAATGATAATGATGATAATGATAATTTGATAATGATAATAATAATAATAGTAATAATAATAATATAATAATAATAATAATGGCACACATTCTCAGGAAGATTCTGTTGTAGAAGGGACATGAAACAAACAAGGACTGAATGCACTTGCTGAGACAGTCCTGTGACATTTGGTGACCCTATACCCCTGTTGGCGTCCAATCTATTTTCAGCCAAGTACCCCAACTGTGAATAGAGTTCTGGTGTGCCATAGGAATAATAATCATCATCATTAACTTATGGTTATGATAATTGTTATTATTGTTCTTGCCTGCAGAGGGTAAAAAGCATGATGCTAGTATGCTGGTGGACTCCAACCTTCTTCATGAGCTTCAGCAAAATCCATTTTCCCCCACTGGAGAGCCCATGTGTGTGTTTGGCGACCCTGCTTACCCTTTCGCACCATTTTGTCATGGTATACTAACCCCAGTGATGGAAGGATATAATGCAGAGATGAGTTCTGTCAGAGTGACAGTCGAGTGGCTCTTTGGCGATATTATTAATGATTTTAAATTCTTGGACTTCAAAAAGAATTTAAAAATTGGCATGAGCAGTGTTGGAAAAATGTACCTAGTCTGTGCTATTCTTAACAATGCAATAACCTGCTTATATGGAAACAGCACCTCAGAGTTTTGTGGGCTAAACCCTCCTTCCTTACAGGACTACTTCACATAAATCAAATGTATTGAATGAATTTATTTTAGTGAAAGTAAACATACACATCAGTAGTGTTTCCTGATTTAAAGGACAGTGGCTTATAATAAAAATACCAAAATCATGCTTTTAAGTAAGTTTTAAAAAACTTACGACAATTGAGTAAACGTAACACAGCAAAACACAAAGGCTGACTGTCAAACAATGAACAGTTTGTTTTAAGTTTTTACAGCACATAATATAAAGAGCTGTATTGTTAATCAACAATCAGTAGAGGTAGGCAGCCAATTTTCGTAAACACAATGCTTTGTCCCTAGCACAAGCAACTATAAATAACGTGTATAAACTGTTAAACTACAAAATTTCAAAAGGACGATTAAAGTGTTCTTTCTTGAATGATCTAAACTAAGATCTTACTTCTTAACCAGATTTTGCATCATGGTTATCAATGCCTGTGAAATCTGCACTTGCTGCTCTGTTTGCTTCCGTAGCAGTTCAATCTGTAGCTCTTGTTGTCTGGCCCTTACTTCCTGCTCCTTTCTTTGCAGCTCTAGCTCCTGTTGTTGAATGGAATACTCACTTTGAGCTGTTTCTTTCAAGAATTCAACTGCATCACCTCCGCTTCTTCGGCTCTTTTTGGCGCTGCCTCCAGCAGATTCGTTTGATTTTTTTTTTTCGAGGCCATGCGTTCCATGGCTTTCTTTCTGATTTCTTCAGCTGCCTCTGACTTTTTCTTGTCTTTGGCGGAAAAGCTATCTTCTTTCTCACATAACTCTTCTATTAGGGCATCTTCCTCAGATAACTCACAATCAATGCCACTGGCTTGTAGCTCTTCTCGTTGCGTGCGTTTAAACTTGGCCTGAAGCAGATTCCATCGGTCTCTGACTCCCCTCTTCTCCTTTATCATAAATTTTGGATTATCGAGCTTGTTCAATCTTTCCTGGATTGACTCCCAGATTTTGCCACGGTCTGGACTGCCTTTCTTGAACTGAAACAATTCGCTAGCAATCATTTCACTCAACAGAAGAATGTCATGGTCATCTGTCCATTCCATTACAGGTTGTTTTTAGGTAGCCATCTTCACGCTAGAGCCTAAAAAGTTAAAAAAAAAAAAAGACCTTGTTCTTGAAATGAAAAGTTGACAATCGCTCGTACAAGCGCCAAAACGACAGAATAATATTTAACGTGTCAGTAAGTGCAAAACATCGCAGGAAAAATGATATAAAAGCACGAAAATCATAAAAGTGAAACTCACGTTTTACAGGCGACGTCAAAATAAGCAAAACAAAGTCGGCGCAGAGTCGCGACGGTGGACTCTGTCGGCGGGAAACGTGGATCGGAAGTAAATTTGACTTCCGGTTGCCGTCGCCCCGTAGAAAACGTCAGGTGCTTAAGTTCCCTATTATTGCAGTCGCTGCGCGCTGGACAAAATCTGTGAAATTTACACTTTCGATCGCTGTCCACACGGGTGTACTGGCCAAAAATCATTTTTGGCTTGTGGCGACGCGAAAAAAGAGAATTGGAGAACAACTAAAAGAGAAGTCGAGAGGACCGCTCTTAGTGAGAGCGGCACTTAATGCAGCTTCTTTAGGATATAACTGATGATGTGCGATATCAACCATGGATTCAAATGTCTGATTTGAAGGTTGGATTGCATGTGTTCCTCTAACACCAATATTGAGAAAGACTCCAAACTTACCGGCAGCCTGTACAGCCGGGTATTATTGCTGAAAATGCCTGATGGTAAATTCTTCAACTGGTTGTTGTTCAACCGACCATCAAAAATAAATAAATGTATTTTCAATTGCAACGTTCAGTGAATAAGAGTGCTCGAAAAAAAGTTGTTACTTCTTTTCTCATGTTCTGATACGAGAGCCTAAAATATGCACCTTATTATTATTACAAGATTTTTCCTACATGGAGGTGTCGCAACGGAGTATAAAAAAAGGTTTGTGTTAAATAATGCTTCTTTCATGTTTATTGTATGGTATATTTACGCGATAGTTTTTAAACAACTTTTTTATATTTATATTCAAGGTTATGTAACCAGAAAATCTCAACAAAACTATGTCTGGTTCCGGCAATACCCTTTTTTGAAGCGTTAAATATTCCTACCACTCCAAGCAAAATAGTAAATCATTAAAAAAAAAAAAAGAAACAAGGCAAGCAAGTTCTTATTACACTGTAATTGAAATGTTAAAAAGACAAATTGTCCACCGGAGCATTTCGCTTTACCCTACTATTGTCTCTTTAGTCCAATTATTTTTAGGGCCACTGTAATTTAGAGTATTTTAAGGGCTTGGTATCAGGTTACAAAAATAAACACCGCATTCAAATACACATTCCCATAATCTTCAGGCCAATAGCTTTCCAGTGATTATAGTCTGCTATGGTTCTGATCAAAACCATAGCTGTTACAAATGATGCAAAAATTTCACTTTTTCAGGTAAAACCCCGCTTTAAGTCTAATTCACGCATGGTAAATCATTGTTTCAGAAAAATCACTAGAGTCCTAATCTATCCGTGAATATGAAAACTTCGGCAAAGAAGAAGGAGTTTCGTCCATAAAATGTTGTCTGCGGCACATACTTGAGCAGCCATTTCGAATTCTTATTTACCCATTTCAAACTACGGGACCACACAGCTTAAAACGTTTATTGCTGGGGCTGCTCATTTTATAGGGAAACGAGGAGTGGCACATACTGTTCAGCAGAGGTCAAAACAAGGAGAGGTGGGTCCAAGTGTACAGTGCATCAGAATTAGAGGGAAGAGGACATTCGGATAAAACATTACTTAAATGTTTGGTGGATTTGGATTTAAGGCATATTTTGCAAAAATAAGCAGGGTGTAAACTTACAGGACCCACAGCCGGGTGTTTTTACTAAAGATATCTGATGGTACTTCCTTGATCTGGTTGTTGTCCAACTCCCTAACAAAACATCATTTAGAGGCGGTGTTTAGTACGTTGTACCAATTAATGAACGTCAGGAAACGCAAGTAATGCCTGCAAATAGACTTTTAGTATCAATAAGGCGATGCTTCCTTTATAATTTTTCATATTAGAGTTTGCGGTAAGAAAACATGCTATACTATATAACAAAGTGACTTTGAGGGTTTTAATTCGAAGCATTGAAAACAATTGAACACTTCAAAATTCCTCTCTACTCCCTCCCTCTCCTCCAATCACCAATTGTTATGATACATAAGACATTATGATACATAAGGCTTTACGACACAAACTGACATGTACTGTAGACCACGTCATAGGCCAGGCGATATTTATTTGTTTTAGGGTGGGGGGTAGGGTAGGTAGAGATACCAAAAGAATTTTAAAAGGGAAAATATTGAACAAACAATACAGAATGTCCGGAATAAGTGGACTACTTAGGCAGAGAAGTATAGGGTAAATTTCTGTATTACGACTGGTTGACACGTGCCCCATGTCTGAGTTTCCATACTGGAAACTTAGATTTTGAACATGCGCAGAGGTGGCCTCTTCGAAATTGATGTGCCACAAGCCCACTGAGTTAAGACCTTTATCTATCAGGTTGTCAATTTTTACTTAAGTTTTGGTCTTAGTGGAGGGGGACAGGGAGGACTAGGGGGAGGGAGCCCGTGGGAACAGGGAGCAGGACAGACATCTATCTGAGGGCGTGAAGCAGGAGCAGAAATTACAAAACACTCGTCTTTTGTTTTTAACTACGTATAATCCAGTTTAAAGGCGAGTACCCATTTAACTTCCACCGCGGCGTTAACGATACTTTTATGAGCGAGAAAGCTTAAATTTATTCTGAGGCTGATATAACAGCATTAATAGAGATAAAGTTGGATACCCTTTTGGTTACGCTGTAGGTCATGAACGAGGTGACATAAAATAAGCACACGTTTGTCAGTGTCTCGCGAGCTGTAGCAGGCGAAATTCTTCAGCGCACAAAGTGAGTTGGGTCGAATGACGTCAGAAGTTACCAGTCTCACTATTTTTCGAGGTGGGGAAACTAAACCACCAACAAGCGCATTTTCCGTCCTACTTATTTAGCCAAAGTTTCCTGCAAAAAGCGCAGGAAATGGTACTCCGAAAACCTAGAGTTAAACATTTTCTGTAAGACCATGCCCCCTGACCACTACCTTTGGACGGTCTGCTCCGCTCGATTCTATCTTCTCGTACGTTCCCCTTAAAAATCTCACGCTACACCCGGAAGATGTCAACTTCTCGAAGAAATTGGAATAGTTTTACGACGTAATAACTAGGCGAACAATAACGTACTATTATACCCACCAGCGCTCATAAATACAAATGTATTAACAATTCATCGGTGGTGTCATGGTACCGCCATAATTCGTAATTTCGTTCTTTGGTCTATACGCGCATTCCTTGAGGCCATAAGGTTTATCGGATGTAATATATCATTACGACCCCATTAAAGCCACTATCACGATAACAACAAGGTTTTTAAATATCATAATTCTCCGCGATGGATAATTAATTAGATAAACTAAAAGCAGGGAATGAGACAGGAGTACCAGACGTTACGTTTGGCTTTCGTATTTGATTTCTAAATGGCATAATACGTTTTGCCGCAGTTTGCAAGTTAAACCCAGGTTTTAGATACTGTTACATTTAGTTTGCGCGTCTTAATGACTTTTGTTACCTTTGTTGGTCAACGTTTATGGCAATTCCGTTTGGTGTCCGCGATTTCAACCTTCACCTGATAGTTTTTGGCAAGTTTAAGCACTCTAAACACTTTCTGTAAAATTTAAGGACGACTCCATGGAAGCACGTCATTGTTTAAATATTTTTTTCGCGTTCTCTCAACATTGCGAGTAGTTATACATGACGGTAAACCGATTAAAAAATGTGTTTTATTGCTTAGCTATCCCGGAACAACGCACGTGAGATTTGCACTTGTAATAGTTGCAGGCTGATAGGAGTTAATTTAACTCTTTGTGCTATATCATCTAACTGTTTTCGTACATACTACGAGTACGTTTCGGTAATATGGTATGGGGAAAACCAAGGAAAAAAACTGTTCCAACTTCGCAAATCATTGAAGGTTGGGCAAGCCATGACCCTTTGTGACGCATAAGACTATGTTTTATATATTTTCAGACATGTTTCTGCCTATCTGGTACGGGATTTGCTTTGATTTTAACCGAAGACTTTGTTTCCTTTTTTTCAGGTTTCACGATGAGAAATTGACAAGATCGAATGTTCGAAATATACAAGATTCAAACTTGAATGTAGATAAAGTTAAAGTATAAAGCTGCTTGACGCGAAAACGTCGAAAGGGATTCCAAGCTTAAGGGAAAACATGACGCCTTGATAGTTTAAAAACTTTTTTTGGGATGACAATTTTTGTTCTTGAGATTGTGTTTACGAGAGCACAGGGCAGTTGTGCTACATGCTATCTCACCGATTTCAATAAAACTTTGCCAGTTTAAAGGGTCTACCCCAAAACTCAAAAGACAAAGTGGTTTCTGTTTTGGTTTTTTCCCGGGAGGATATCGAGTATATGAAGCTTTCACTGCGATGGTATTTAACCAATTACTCTGAGAATCTGCACGCTGTATTATTACATCCTTAGTTAATGTGTGACGTAAGTATCAGTCAATTTAATATACGTCTTGTCAATCAACAGAGGCAAATAAACGACTGCGTTTTTAAACGTTTCGATTCATCCAAATATTTGACAACTTTGAGGTCAACTATCCCCCCTTGCCAGAAAGCTGTAACAGTAATCTTAATTTCCTTTTATGACCTCTGGAAACCATCAAAAAAATATTTGGGAACTACCGCATTTTTCTCTTGGATGCCTTTTAAAATCTGCGACTGTGACAAGTGTTTGACAACTACACCTGTCACGCAATTGTGGCTCTAGCCGGTCACTTGACTAAATGAACCTACATTTTTTAGCTCTTCATAGAAGAGAATTGATCAAAGAAAGCTACAAAATGTGAAAAACTTTCGAGGTTTTCGTAGGAATGGAAAATTTCACATTTAGAGAGATGCATGTAAGCGAAAAATCGATGGGAAAATCGTAGCTTTTTTTTCTTATGTATATATTTTCTTTTTATTACTTTGGAGATTTTCAAAAATCAGCAACTAAGGCTCTTTTACAGAAAAAAACATTCATAAGTCTGTAATTTGATTAATTATTACCATTATTGCACAGTTCACAATAAGGAAACTGTAACAGGAAAGGAGATTTTAAAGTCACATGTCGCGTGCTTGTTGACGTCCAAGCTCATGTGTAACATCTTGGTTTTTTTAGACCGCGGATGACGGGAAAATCGGCCCCCTCATTTGAAAGGAAATATCAGTAGCCCCATAAAATTCATTAACTACGCCATGTGTCCAGAAAATAAGACTGGAAAATATTTTTTCCACTTTCCATCATCAAAAAATTCCACGCGGAAATAGTATTTGTAGCGTGACTACGTGACCTTTCATGAGAAGTAAAAATTGTTTGTCTTTTTTTACTAGAAAGCACTTCTAGAAAGTTCCTAATCCTTCTGTTATTTCATTTGCCTGTTTTCTACTGCAAATATCGTCTGCATTTGTTATTATTTTCGCTGATTGTCCTGGCCTTTCCTGCGTGCACATGCGAGCCAGTTGGTATACAGCACCCTTTCTAGTTTTTTTGCGTGGTGTCGGACCAAGGTGTGTAGGTCTGACTCGAAAGATATCTGCACATTGCAACACAGGTTCCTATGTTTTCTCCTTTTTCTTTATTTTTATTTTTATTCTCTTTTTTGCATATGTATGTTATTTTAATTCTCTCAGCGCGTTCCCTCAGATTTGGAAGTAGGCTATGAAAAGTCGATATTGACCAGAATGACCAGAACTGAAACCTTTCCTATTACTATTTATTTAAAAAAACCCCTGTTATTTATAACTTTCTCAAGAGAATGTGTTTTTATTTGCTATTTATTTCCATTAGAACATGAAACTGGGTCCGATAAGTTTTTTGTTTCGTGACTCCAAAAACACTGTTTTTGCGATAACATCAACTGAGAAATAAAAAGCAATTCCGCCCGAGAAATTCGCAATTTCTACTGGCTCATTCTTATAAATTTTACAAGTCATGCAATTAAAAAACTCCGGCAACACTCGATCGAGAGAGATGTAGATTTACATGTAGTAATCAGCCTTCGGGTCACGCAACAGATGTTAGTTTTGCAGAGTTCTGCATGGAAATGTTCAATGGCGGTAAGTGACAACGACAACACTGTTTTAATTTTATTTTCGAGATAGTAGCATAGTTCTTAGTTTAATAGAGCTATTGATATTTGCTCTCAAGCGAGAGTGCAGACTTTCTCGTCTGTAGAAGCCGAAGTAGTAGCACGCTGGAACTTGAAACAAATGTCAACCGACACGCGGCGTGTGACATAAAAATCCCCTAAAATGAGCAATGATGATGAAAAGCAATCAAATTATAGACTGATGAATGCTTTGTGCCGTGCAAAAGCCATATTTGCTGATTTTAGCAATCTCGCACATAGTTTGTCATAGTATAATTGGAGCGTTATTGATTTCCGTGATTTATCCTGTTGCTTCATGTTTGAATAATATTTTCATTCTGTCATAAATAGTTTTTGGGCTCCCGCCCCACTTTACCCCCGACTCTTTAGGCCATGCTCCCTTTAAAGGTCTTGAATTAACAACAAGAGAGAAGAGATTTCTATTTCTTTTTTCTCTTGTCTAAATAACCAGGATTTATATCATCCGCACGCGAAGGAGCTCATTTCATCTTCTGACAATTTTTCATTAACAATCTACTTTGCAACAAAGCCTTGTTTCGTTATTTATTAATATTTTTCTCTAGACATGTCACCTGACCTAATAACTGAGTAGTGTCTTGTGATATCATCAAACTAATTTTCTCCAAATTCAATGTCTTCCGTCTAAGTCTCAAACGACAAAATCTTTGTCATTCTTGTTTTTATACCCACATCCACTTTATTTCAACACAATATTTGTTAAAGCTGGTGCTTACGTGGCCTTGCATCTAAGTACTACGTTTACAATAACTTATAAGTTACTGAAATACTTAAAGGGCATGTAAACCCAAAAATACATGTTTTTCTTATACTGTGTAAAAAGTGGCGTAGAAAACGAATTTGAAATTCGTTTTGTCCAATTCGACTTATTTTAGGAGAAAATCGGCATTTTCAACTGAAATTCCATTTCCGGTAAAAACAATAGCGAGAAGTCGTGACGTAAGCGGTGGAACTAAAATATTGCGCAACACATATTCCCCGATAGAACTGGTGTGGGAGTTCGTGTAAGTAGCGGTAGTTTGGAAGATATTTTTTCAGAAGATAGCGACTCGAATGCCTTAAGCTTAGTACATGACAGCGATGGGGATAATCCAGAATCTTGAGGAGAGTCTGGGCCACGTTCTTAACAATATGAGCCGCGTAGGGTTCACCGAAGCGATCCGCACGAAGACAGTACAGAACATGTCGACAGCGATGCGACCGTCTCGGAAACTCGGACTGGTATTTAATTTACTGTGTGATTTATTTGTATTTGACATGAAAATCCAATAAAGCGAGACTACAATCTAAGAGAATGCAACAGAAATTTTTTAAACGAGCTTCTGAGAGTGTTTTATATAAAATTATGAAAGGTGCGAGTGTGGAACTTGTCAACCAATGCCGACAACTCATAAAAGTGTTTGTTGTACAGAAATCGGGAAATTGTGGCAAAAAGTAGAGTAGCAAGGGCCTGAAACCCAGATAAGTTGTATCACTGAGCATCCAGGTTTTCAGTCAAGTTGCCTTGATTTCTGGGTGCTGGAGACGGCCAATTGCGCGTACAGGCAGCAGCAAGGCACAGATAATCACACCGGAAACGAGTAAGCTAAATGTTTTCTGTTTCATCTGTTTTGTTACATTTTGAGATCGATTTGCTTGGGTTGTTTTTGCCATTGACTTAACAATACAATACTAGAGCTAGTTGTTTTTCGCTTCTTTCCTGGCAGGTAATTTCGCTAAATTGCCTACAGAGAGCTTGTTCGTTGGTGTTGGGAATATCTCGGCAAACACTTCAGGGTCGCTGTGCCATCTTGTGCGTTAAACAATATCCGAAACATTTTTCCAGCGGATTTTGGATCGCCTTACACTGGATTAACACCGCCAAACCTTTGAGAGAAACAAAGGTATATGTTAATGCAGATCTTAGTTATTTATGTCTTACAGCACTGGAGGTTATGCCCGTTCTTTATGAGATATCTATGTATTGCTTTCCTTCATCTCCGAAGCATTTCCATCGATAAACAAGTTGTACCATATACATTTCCTTGTGAGGCCTTTATAATTATCCAACCCTGTTTGTGTTTGCTTCGATTTGAAATACTGAAAAGACAGTTTTGCAAGCTGAAATCAGGATCTTTTAAGTTGTACTCAAAATGATGAATGTTGTCCTACTGACCTTTGAATGTATTTTCACTGCTGTGAAAATCGTGACACAAATTCTTCTGCTGTTTCTCTGCTGGGTTTCTCAAAGGAAGCACCAAGTGGGGCTGGCATGGATTTTCTTATAGAACATAAGGGTTGATTATGGGATCCTGTATAGAATTCTTTGCATCGAACCAACAAAATTCCAGATCACGTTATTACACACTGACATCAACGAATTCTCTTTCTTTGATACCTGTTTCGATTTCAGGCAAAGGATCAGAGGAGTCAGTGTATTTTATGGGCTCAGCTCTGGCTCCCGAACAACTGGCTTCCCCATAATCTTTCATTAGATGAGAAAAAAGATGTTTTTAGAGAACCAATAAAGCTATCGTTGTTTAATTAACGAAACGTTTTCATGTAAATCGATTTTGTACTGTCTCCGTTGACCTCTAACTTTTGAAGAGCTCAACTTCTTTCTCAGTTCGGTCGGCCACTTCCGAATCCTCGTCGTCTACCGACTGTATGGGTCGTTTTTGTGTGGGATTTCCTACACTTTGTCAACGCCCGCGAAATTTATTTCTTTATATATTTGTCCACGAGAGAGAAGTGCTTGTCACGTGGTTTCTATTTGCGCTCAGTGAGCCGTGAAGACTGGATTCCAGTCGGCGTTTTTTCATAATGTATTGTACGGCGGCCATTTCTCTTCTCAGTCGTTGGGTTTTGGAGAACTTATTCGGAATTTCATGTTTGTTTCTTGGGGATTTTTGTTTCCAAGGTAAGGATAAGTCATTTCATATTTTCACGGGTTCTTTGCGTGCTGTAACTTTTCAATTTTGTTTTGGGAGCTTCACGATTAAGCTCTCACGAAAGGCGATTACGTTTGTACACCTGGTTTGTGTTCTTTCTTTCATAATCTGAGGCGTTTGTTTCGTTATTTCTTCAGGTGTCTATAACAAAAAATTTCTTCACGTAAGTCAACACGCTGAAACGCGGCTTGTGTTCAGTGCAGGTTTCACAGGAGCTTTTACGCTTTCACAAGCCAACATTTATCGGCTTGGACCTTCGGTGCGGGTTGTGTCAGATTGAAAGGAGTCATTGTACTCTCGCAAGCCAACATTTGTCGGCTTGAATGTATTTGTGCGGGTTGTGCTTCAAAGAGTCTCAGGGTGTCTCAAAGTGTCTCACGAGTGTCTCAAAATGTCTCACGAGTGTCTCAAAGTGTCACAAACTGAAAGAAACTATTGTTTGCCTTGAACTGTCAAGAGTGTTATCTATTTTAATAAGCTGAGTTTCTAGTTAGTTGGATTGTTGTTGTTGCTCGCTCAAGCACACAAGTAAATATGGGGATCTCCATTGACCAATTCCGTTCAAGGATTGGATCTCATGAAGATTTACATCCTGATTTTAGCGAAAACTATGACCTCTTTGATGATCTCAACATTTCATCAACATCGCTGAATAATGAACCACTGATATTGAATGAATTACCTGATTTTGATTTTCGTCAAATGGTCCAGACACCCGATAAAGAGCAAAAAGAATTTTTTAAACACATTTTACATCAGATTAAAACCTCGGAAACCCCTTTCTACTGCTTCCTCAGTGGAGGGGCTGGTGTTGGCAAATCGCATTTAACAAAAGCTTTGTATCAGGCAGTGCTTAAGTATTATAACACTAGAGCTGGTGATGATTTTCATCAGATCATAGTTATACTATTAGCTCCAACTGGTAAAGCTTAAGGGTGACACTCTTCATAGCACTCTGGCCATTCCTGCCAATCAATTACAAACAGCTTGATTCAAGTAGACTAAACACTTTGAGAACTCAATTGATTTTTGTTGATGAAATCTCAATGGTAGGAAATGGTATGTTTGCAATACAGCTAAACAATAGGCTTAAAGATATAAAAGGCTGTAGAGAGGATTTTGGAGGTGTGGGCATAATTGCTATTGGTGACTTATTCCAATTAGAATCTGTTATGGATGCTTATATTTTCAAAGACCTCAAAAATGTAGATTTATGCTGTTCTTTCTCCCAGTTTATGGCATAAACACTTTAAAATGTTTGAACGTAATGAAATCATGGGTCAAAGAGACAGCAAATTGTTTGTAGAATTACTTAATAGGTTGCGTAAAGGTAAACACACAGTAGCTGACATTGCAAAACTTAAAGAGAGCTATACAAGAAGACATCAACAACCCAATAGATGCAGCTCACCTATTTATACAGAATACTAAAGTAGATGAATTTAAACAAAGGGCCCATAATGCAGCCACAGGAAGCAAATTTACAATAAATGCTCAAGATAGTGTTATTGGAGCTATCTCTCCAGAGCTAAGAAACAAAATACTAAGACAAATACCCAATGATCCAAGAAAAACAAAACAGTTAGCCTCAACCCTTTGTCTTGCTGAGGGTGAAAGAACACACCTTGTCATGAATGTACGAACCGAAGATGGCATGACAAATGGTGCTGGAAATGTTGTTAAACTAGTTCAGTTACATCAACAAACCAAACCATCTGGTATTGTATGGGTACAATTTGACCACTCAGATGTAGGTCAGAAAACAAGGAATGAAAAAAGACATTTGTATGTACAATGAATTGAACACACATGGACCCCAGTAAACCCTGTGACTACACAGTTTGCGGTAGGTAGAAACAGAACAGCACAAGTTGTTAGAAAACAATTTCCACTGCGTCCCGCAGCAGCAAAAACAATTCACAGGTCACAAGGTGATACTGACAGTAGAATTGTTGTGGATTTTAGTACCAGAAATACTATTCCACACATACATTATATGGGACTCAGTAGAGTGACTGCTATAGAAGGCCTATATATTTCTGATTTGTGTGAAAGCAAGATTGCTGTTAATCCAGATGGAGAGATTAAGAACAACTGCAAAACTTAAGCTTTGCATCTCCCTCTCCATGACATAACATTTTCCCTTCTTAAACTGTGTTATCTTAATGTAAGGTCTCTTCACAAACCCATAGAAGATATACGTAAAGACTTAATTTATCTAAGTGCTGATATCAATATTTTCACAGAAACAAGATTTAATTCTCAAGATAATAATGACATGTATGACATTGCTGGTTATGTTCTCTTCCGTAATGATAACCTTAATTCCAGCAATGGATCAAGGTCTTATGGTGGTACAGCTGTGTACAGTAAAATCCCATACTTACCTGGATACCCCTATTGTAATAATATACATGGTGTTGAAATAACAGTAATTAAGTTAGCAAGGTTTGAGGATTGGACAATCGTAGGGATATATCACTCCCCAAACGTGCCTGTAAGACAACTTTATGAAGCAATAACGGAGGTATTAAATAACATTTCACCAGACAACAATATCATTACTAGAGACTTTGATATAAATTGGCTTGTTGAAATAGAAAGAAGACCTTTGTATAATTTACTAGTGAGGGATAACCACTACAAACAGTTCATATCAACTTATACAACTGACAACAACACAGTAATTGATCATATATATACAAATATATGTAACATTGATATACAAGCAGATGTTTTAGAAACACATTTCACAGATCATAAAGCTGTTTGGGCCTCATTTCACGGTGTCCTATAACAAATTACTTTATCATGATGTACATTGTTTTTAAGTTAAGAGAGCAACAAAATAAAGCAGTAAATAGTTATGAAAAGAGTTGTTTCTCTTTTTTCAGAGGAATTTGTAATGAGAAACTTGCAAAACTATTAATAAGGAAATGCTGCTTATTCATTTGGTACCAGAACAGGCCTTTTAAAATTAAGTTTAAAGTCATCTTTTTAAGAGTTGTCCAGTTTAACAACCATTTACAAAAGACAAAAATAAACTACATAACACACAGTCCTGAAATTTCAAGGCAGCTCCTTTAGCATCTTGGCTAATTTCTAACTGCAACCTTTATTGACAACCCTGCATTAAACAATTATTCCACCGTTAAGTCTGCAACCCCTCCTGAAATACTCCAGGATACCAAAAAAACAACAACAAACAAACAAACATATTAGTGAAGTGAGCAAACAACCACATGCGTGACTTTCACGTAATATAAAATTCGTGATTGCAGCATTCCCACGTGCGTGAAGTGCTTGTAACTTACGGGAAACACACGCATGTTACACCAAATAAACCCGCGTGTAGTACAAGAGGCCGATTACTCGCAATTTCTCGTAGTTTTGAATTTCCCTTTTGTTTTTCAGAACACCCATATACCTGTACTTTTTTACACCGATGCGATAGAAATTAATTGGAAAAACATTCCTTGAAATAGGAAGTCGTCCTGTATTTTCAGCGAAAAAGATTGTCAAGTGATCAAAACAACACCGGCCAGATTATAGTCACGTGCTCGGCAACGACTTGTGGAAAGCGATCATCTTTCATTCTTACCATCAAAACAGTCACGCTTGCATAGAAGAATAACAAAACGAAACGATTACAACGGAAAGACCCAAATTGGCGTAGAAAGAAATAGTGCTGCAAATTACCATTTTTTTATGTCATGGGTACATGTTTCCGTGGGAATTTCTGTGTCAACAGCTTGCTGTCACTCATAAACTCTTCGTGATTCCCGCTGGTCCTCGTTATGTTCAGCGCATGGACGATTCGAAGACGCTTCAAATTTGGTTTTTAAGTTGATCATAGCACTAATCTGAAACATTTGAAGTCCATTTCAATATAGTAAATGTCGAAACAGGCGTGTAAAGACAATAAATATCGCAACGATCAGTGCAATCATAATAGCGCCACGACTTTGGACTTACTTCTTCGGAAGGATAGATCTCGAGTTCGAAGCCGACTAATTACGACTAATTACGAAGAGTCCACGCTAATTTGCATATCGTAGAGCGCCCACAAGAACTCGTTTCTACGCTATCGTGTATCCACGAGTTAAAAAGTAGTAGCAGAAATGTTTTCAATTTTTTTTCAATGACTGTTACGAAAATATTTACTGCTCCAAGTATTTCCAGTATTGCCGTATAAACAAATAAATAGCCTAAGCCACCAAGAGGTAATTTATTTGTTGAAGACGATTACCAAACGTTCAAAAACACGCCAAAAAGCTTCCAGGGAGGGAAGGAAAGGTATATTGCTTGATAAAAGGAAAAGTTAATACCCCAGATCCCTCCTGTGAATCTGTATTTGTTTAAATAATTCCCACACAAAAATTACTTTTCAGACTGTTGATTCCAGGCCTAATATCACCCCTGTAGTACAGTTGACTCACAGTGAGCGACAGGTTTGCTTCCGCTCAAAAACCCCTTCCAAACACTTTGTCAATAAAATCCCACACAAGTACGCATTGCGGACTTATTTTTATACTTCCGAATAATTTGCTTCTAGTAAGGCCTGAATCTTCGGTACAGCACCAGGAAGAAAAATTACTGCTACTAACAATTTGTGAAATTTGTCCAAGTGAAAATAGCCGATTTCGTCGAGCCGACAAAATCGGCTATTTTCACTTGTACAAACAAATTGTCGCTTCAAATTTGCGTCATTTGGAAATATTTGCATTGTATGCCCAGTTTTGTTTAAATCAGTACAAAACTGGACGACACAACGCTTTACCATTACGAAAAAATTGAATATATTAAAGCAAACTGTAAGTAAAAAAATCATGACGAGACCGGCGAACAACGGCTGTAGAAAAGACTCCTACGTGCCTCACGCGATTATAAAACAAGACTTTGTAGGGTCCACCCGTGACGTCACAGGTAAGATGGCGCCATTCAAGATGGCGAATGTTTCGAATTTGGCAGAGCTTTTACAAAGTGAAAATGGACTTTTGAGAAAAAACGAATAATACCTTTGGTGTACTTGATATATTTACTAAACATATATGTGAAAATAAAATGAACGTTTTTTGGGTTTACATGCCCTTTAATACTGAGCGCTAATACCGAGGTCATTAAAAATATAAAAAATCGTCATCACTTAAATCACAAAGAATCAAACGCCGAAGTGTGTCAGCATTTTCCCATATTCTAATTCATTTTCTTTAAATTGAGTTGCCAAGCTGAAGCACCAAAAAAATAAATGAAAGTTTTTGCGGCAGAAAAAGAAAAAAAAAGCGCTGATATCTTTTTTTATGCTTCATTGTTCTAGCAACATTCGGACCAAATTACTCGGATTCCGTCAATCAGTCTATATTTAAAAAGTAAAGAGCTTTTTTTGTGTTAATATATTCTTATCTTAACACGAGGCAAACCTTTGACGCATTTGAGGGTTGGTATCACTTCTTAAAGAATGTAAACACAGAAAAATTATTTTTAATTCATTTCCCTCGTTTATTTTCTGTAACGAACTTATCCAAGATGGAATGAAGCGCGAGTGTACGAACTTCCTTCTCCTGGCATGGAAGATTTATTACCCTCGATCCAGTGGCTACCCAACCTTCCTCCCCGCCCCTTTCTTCCACCCTAATGCTCGGAGGCAAGTTAGGCTGAGAACTAATGAACTGTGTGGATACATCATAAAGTTTGTCTGATTGATGACTAACAAGCCTGGCCTTAGCTATTGATATTTTTTACAACAATAATACACTTTGTGACTTTGGTGAATATGTCTGATCATTGCAATGTTGTAACTGTTACAATTATCCCCGTAATTTCCCCTCATCGTCTCTTTACATGGCCTGCATGATTAAAATTAGAAAGAATAGTCTTCACTTTTGACTTACAGCCTTCTTAGATTGGTATTGTTTATAAATATGTCTTTTGGCAAATTCTCCAACTGGTTGTTGCCCAAGTATCTGTCAATGAATGACGAAAGTTAATACGTGTAACAAGTGTTTAGCCGTATTACTGATTTAAACGTATTATCATTACCACCAATATCTTTAAGTGGCTAGAAATGTTTTTGATAAGAACCCAGGTTGCTGTTACTGCAACGTATTTATATTTTCAGGTAAATCTGTCAACTCCATCATTTAGTCATTTTGCCTACTTGTTTTTTAAGACATCCATAGATGACTTGGCCATTCGTCAATCTATTATTTTCAGCAGAAAGGATTTCAATGTCGTCATGGGAAACAACATGATGTTTGAGTTTCTTGAGTGGGTTCTTCCTTACAATATGAAATAAAGGGAGAACGCGATGATTAACTTAGACATTTTTCGTATTTTTTGGAATTTTTGAAATTTTCTTAATCGATCTCGCGAACGAGTTTCCGTGAACCAAGCAGTTTGTTAAAATTTCCATTTTCAAGTGTTCGGCAAGATAACGAGCTATTTCGTGGAACAAAATGAGTTTGCGGGTTTCTTTTTTTTATTGGAGGCATTGAAAACAACTGAACACTTTAAAATTCCTCTCTTCTCCCTCCCTCTCCTCCCATCACCCATTGTTATGATACATAAGGCTTTACAATACAAACTGACATGTAGCGTAGACCACATCATAAGCCAGGCGATATTGATTTGTTGTATGGTGGGGGTAGGGTAGGTAAAGATACTAAAAGAAGTTCTAAAGTAAAAAACACTGAACTAATGATACAGAATGTCCGGAATAGACAGATCTTGGCAGGGTAGTATGAGGAAAATTCCCTGTGTTATAAATGTTTGACGCGCTGCCTAGTCTAGGTTTCCATACGAGAAACTTAAGTCTTTGAACGTGCACAGAGGTGGATTTTCATGATTTATTTTTCTCCTTCCAAATTGAAGTATTGTTTAGAAGAAAGTCGTCGTTTACAAACTTTTTTTCGTGTTCTCTAAACATCCCAAGTGGTTTGTATACGACGGTAAATCGATAAAAAGGTATGGTGTATTGTTTAGCTTTTCGCCTCCCGGAGCAAAGAGAGACGCGAGATTTGCGCTTGTAATCGTTGCAGGGTAGTACCAGTTAAAATCATCTCTTTGTGCTTTCTTATCTCACTGTTTTTGTATATACTACGAGTACGTTTCGGTAGTCCGGTAAGGTTAAAACCAATTCTAAAACAAGTTCCAGTGGCTCCGCAATCATTGAAGGCAAATGTAGACAAACTTCAGTTGAAGTATAAAGCTTTTTTTGACACGAAAATGTCGCACGGGAGTCGACGTTTAACGGAAACATGGCCAAAAGGCTTGGAAAAAGGACATAATGGCAACAACCCTAATTTAAGCGCTCGAAAATAATGGATATCAGCAGGGAGAAAAGCCCTGTCCCATTACCTGGTTTTGTTCCCTATCACAAATCATTATCAGGATTTCATCGGCAGAAATATTGGACAAGATTGCGGCCGCGCTTGCGCATTTCGTCCATAATGGCGTCCAAATAATATAAGAAACTGTATGGAAATTTGTAAAATTTCTAAAATATAACAATCAGGAGCTCATGATCCCGTCTGCTCTCGATCGAGACATATTCAGTATTGATTTTGCTATTCATCAAACCTCACAGGGACTCGATAAATAAAAACCACTTACTTCCCTGGCCAGTTCTTTTATCATTGATCATTGACTTAGGTCGCCGTACAGTTCTTCAAAATCCGTCGTTCTCCATCCCAAACACTCGCCTATTACAGGAAAGTGCATCAATAAAGTCAACTGCTCTCGATCGAATTGACTGCTACAGAGTTCGAAGCGTCCAAATATCCTGTAAAATTGCCATTTCCTCCCATCAAAAAAGTTCCCAACGCGCCAGAATATCCCTTATTTTCCATGTTGAGTAAGTGACGAGAAGCCATGTTGAAAACTATGACTGAAATAGTTAAACACGAGCAACGCTGATCTTCGAATCGTCGGCCACATTTGTTTATGTTCTTGCGGGGAAATAAATTAGTTCTCGGTCCTTTTGGGAATAAAAATATGCCAGGCATTGAATGCAAATTCAGTAGTCTTAGCGCGAAAATTAAATTAAAGCAAATCAAAGTTCTGACATCATTTCATCGCTCTGCCTCGAAAAATCCCAAAGATTTACTTGCAGGTCATCTTTTCTTTTTCTTATCATCAAATAGAAGATCTGTGGTGCTCAAATTGTATAAGTCATGGTACGAAACACTCTTCTTTGCAGATCGAGCCGTGATTGCCGCCATATTGAATGCTCTTAATATTCTATTGTTCCGGAGTGTAATACGATATACC